>NC_084596.1:42145056-42390991 GCF_033807715.1 Cololabis saira | reverse complement strand
AGAAAAGTCAAAATGTGGAGAAAAAATTCAAAATGTGGAGAGAAAAAGTCAAAATGTCGAGAAAAAAGTCAAAATGTTGAGAAAAAAGTCAAAATGTTGAGATAAACGTGCTGCTGGGTCTGTGACTTGTGTTCGATATCAAGTTAAAAAAAATGAGAGTGAGAGAAGCTTCAAGCGGCGACGGTTTCTTTTTTTGTTTGTTCGTCTCGGCGCTGCTGACTCCAACCCCCCGACCAATCAGTGGCCTGTAGTGTGATGATGTCAGATACAGCCGACTCAGCAGCTTAGAACCTCGACAGAATAGTTACAGAAAAGTATCTACTCGGCACGTTAGACCCCTAGTGGAAAAGAACCAAACCGAGTCGAGTCGGACTGAGTAGGCACTAGTGGAAAAGCTCCATTACTGCGGTTTTTTGTGGTTTTCAAGCTGCATTTCGATCAATTCCAGTCTAGTTTTTTTTTATATATATATTTTGCATTCAACAATGGAGTTGTCCTCGGTTGTTCACTTTGTCTCAAGCAGCAACTGCTGGTGTGACCCAGCTCTGATGAACCTGGACCTCTGAGCTCCCCTGGAACTGGTTCTGGGTATTATCCGTCTCTTCAACCTGTGATGAGTTTTCCCTCTCCACATCCGGGAGGTGGACTGCAGTCCTGAGGTTGAAACTGTAGTCACATGACCACCAAGCTGCCCCAGGAAGATCTTCTAACCTTTCAGCCGTCACCTTTTAACACGCTCGTCTATAATTTCCTCCGCTGATTGAAACCAAACGAAGGAGTGACGACTTTTCAGCAGTAAAACAGTCAGACTAACTGCAAAAGTGAAGATACTTACAATGCTAATTACAGGACACGCTTAAGTTTAATATTTCATTACGGTGCGGTTATTTTGAATCTTTTCTAAGGTTAGTAATTATCAGTTTTATTACTTTAACTTTTAAACGATTCCAATGAATCACCTTTCAAAAGCGAGGTCTTATTTTCACCAGTCTGTTCGGTGAATTATTGGTTACTTTTGACTTTTTTTTGTCCCCATGGACACGTGTCCAGCTGTGTTCCAGATGTTCCAGCACAGGGGTCGGCAACCCAAAATGTTGAAAGAGCCATATTGGACCAAAAACACAAAAAACAAATATGTCTGGAGCCGCAAAAAATGAAAAGTCTTGTATAAGCCTTAGAATGAAGACAAATGGCGAAAGGTGAAATGTTGAGAAAAAAGTTTAAATGTTGAGAAAAAAATCAAAATTTTGAGAGAAAAAGGCGAAATGTCGAGAAAAATGTCAAAATGTCGAGAAAAAAATCTAAATTTTGAGAAAAAAGTCGAAATGTCGAGAAAAAAGTCGAAATGTTGAGAAAAAAGTCGAAATATTGAAAAGTCGAAATGTTGAGAAAAAAGTCGAAATATCGAGAAAAAAGTCGAAATGTCGAGAAAAAAGTTGAAATTTTGAAAAGTTGAAATGTTGAGAAAAATGTCAAAATGTCGAGAAAAATGTCAAAATTTAGAGAAAAAAGTTGAAATCTCGAGAAAAAAGTCAAAATGTCGAGATTAAAAAGGAAAGGAAAAAGGAAGAAAAAAAGGAAAAAAAGAAGAAATAAAAGAGAAAAAAAGTAGAAAAAAGGAAAACTGTTGTCGTGTATGTTGAACACGTGTGTCTGAAATGTGCTACTCGTTCATTTTTGAAAAAGCTTTTTTTAGTGTCAGAGACCATCGTTTGTTTTCTTTAATGGCTGCAAGTGTAATGATTGTTAGTTCAGTGAAATAGGGAGAAAGGACCAGGAGGAACGTCCCTGGTTTGAACCTTGGAGTCGGATGCAGCGCAGGAAGTTTAACTAACAAATGGAGCCCGAGCGTGACTTTGGTCAGTGGACGAAAATGTAGGGAGAGGTCTCAAACAAGCGACTGGGGGGTGGGTGGGGCGCTGAAAATCAGCAGCAAATGCGTCACTGCACGCTGTTTACTCAGCTAAACCATCTCCTCCTGTAGAGTGAGGGGATTGCAGGGCTCCCCACACCAGTTTATTCCTCACAAACCGACTCCATCACACGCAGGCTCGTGAGCTGGCCGACCAACAAAGGCCTCACTCTCCGCTCACCGACCCACATTACAGGCTTTGCTCTAAATGATCCTGATAAACAGCACTTTCTGCGGGGAGTGCTTGAGCGTGACGTCTTCGAGCGTCAGAGTTTGCTGATTAATCTGCAATAGTTATCACTCGCTCCGCTGATAATTGCCGTTGAGGCTCCTGACTGCACAGGAAGTGGTTTCACAGAGACGGGGGGGACGGGGGGGACGGGGTGCAAATGTCTAACAAGAGTTAATGTTCACACTGTTCGCACAAGGATACATGTTTAATTCAGCGCTGGGCCAAAGGAGGTTGAAACAACAGCTTCTCAGCTGGTGATTTCCCCGGTTTGGGGGATTATTCCTACAGCTTCATGTTGGATCCATCTGCTTTGGATTTCCTCAAATCAAATCAAAGCTACCACAGTTTACTCTGTACCCAGGACGTGCGTGAACTGGAACGTGAACTCTTGAATTTGGTCTGTATTTCATTTTGAAAAAGTGTTTTTAAACGTAGCGAGTTAGCGACCCCCGCGTCGGAGAGAAACCTCCGTCACTAACACGTGTGGGACCATCCCCATGCTATCTGCTAGGTACAGTTGCTTTTGTCAACAAAATGATGACTAAATATCGTCGTCAACGAACCTTTATCACTAGGGCTGGGGATCGATTCAAATGTCAAGAATCGATTCGATTCTGATTCGATTCAGAATCGATTATCAAGATTTGATTAGATTCCAATATTGATTTGGGTTAGTGTTATTAAAACAGTTTTTTGAGCTGTTGCATGAATTATATGACTGTAGTTCTGCAACATATTAATACTAGTATTATATTGAAATTAAACAGCAAGTATTGCAGATAATGATGCTGTAAGGACCAATCAGCTCCCAGAATGCTGATAAAACTGCTTTCAGAAACATCGTGTGGGTCAGAATTACCAAACAGATCCAGGGAGGAAACAGAGACGGATGAAATCGGTTTTATTTTTCCCAGATTCCGTTTTTATTTGTTCCATTTTCAGTCTATTTTGGTTTTTAATTTTTAGCATTTGGTTTTTAGCATTAGCAGTATATAAAGTAATGAAATATAGACAATTTATGCAATTATAACTTAACACTCAATGTTTTCATACCTTTAAACATATTTAAAGGCAAAAACATGGCACCAGTTATTCTCGTGTCCAACAAAACATTCCTTTTTTGGGGATAAACAAAAAAATAACCAAAAGTTGTAATGTAATGATGAAAAAATACATAAATAAAATTAAAATAAAAAAAAAATAAAAAAAAAAACCCAAAACATTTTTTAAAAAAAATCGATCTTTAGCCATATGAATTGATTTTTAGGAATTAATATGAGAATCGATTTAGAATTGGGAAATCGATTTTTTCAACACAGGCCTATTTATCACCCTAGGAAAACGAGACGAGACGCAACAAAAATTGGTCATGTGACGATAACAATAATTAAATATATAATGCAATTTCGTAGACTAAAAAAAACGAGACTAAAATGTAGATTGTAAATGTAGAATGAGTTTTGAGCCTTGTGGCCCATAGAGCCGGTGTTTATCTCCGGTTTCTGTAGCGCAAACGAACAGGTGGTAACCATGGTAACCACCTCCAGGATAGGACGCTAGTCTATCGCTGAATACTTCCCCTAGCAAAGCTAGGTACTGTACTCATACACCTGGTGAAGTGAGGAAAGCCCAGAGTAAAGCATCTTTCCCAAGGATGCAGAGTGACACGAGTGTCAGGGTTAAAACCCACGACCTTCAGATCCTGAGCCCAAAGCCCTAACCACTAGGCCACTCCGCTCCAAAATGTAGATTACAAAATAAAAACTCTGCGAAGATGTGTCTTCATTTTCATGATCAAAACGAGATGAAATGTTCTAACATAGATCCTTCATGTCCATGTTTTTTCAGTAGTTTCCTCTGGTTTAGTTCTGCTGGGTGACGTTAGTCCTCCATCCCAGTCGCAGCCCGTAACATGGGTTTGGCTAAATACAATCTTTGACTAAAACTAGACTAAAATAGTCCTGTACAATTCTGACTAAAATAAGAATAAAATGCTCAGACTTTTAGTCGACTGAAACTTGACACGACTAAAAGGAGAATGAACGTGACTTCTTGTTCATTTTATTCCACCAGCAACGGCAGCAAAAGTCTGTTTCATGATCCAACTCTGAGGGTCAGATGTTCATAAACCTGGTGCTGAGGAGAGAATTAAAAAGGGATCTAGACGGAAATAAGGAACGACCAGATCTACCAGCTGCGAGCAGCTACCAACGGACTTTTCAGCAGCGCCGAGACAAACTAAAAAAAAAAGCATCGCCGCTTGAAGTTTCTCTCACTCAAATTTTTTAACTTTATATGGAACGCAAGCCACAGACCCAGCAGCACATCTATCATCTCCTCCAGGTTCTACATCTTTAGTGTTTTTGTCTTCTTCGTTTAGATACACAATCAAATACGTCACAGCAGCTTCTCCAACCTCCTACTTCTGATCCAGGTGCTGAATTGTTATGGAAAAGAAACTTGAGTAGAGCTGAGTAGGTTCTAGTGGAAAAGTGCCTTTAAGTTTAGGTCAGCTGATCGCAGAAGTGTCAAGTAACAAAGTACAAATACTTTGTTACCTTACTTAAGTAGAAATTTTGGTTATCTATACTTCACTGGAGTAATTATTCTCAGACAACTTTTTACTTTTACTCCTTACATTTTCACACAATTATCTGTACTTTTTACTCCTTACATTTTAAAAACAGCCTCGTTACTCTATTTCATTTGGGCCTTTAAAAAAAAACTATCCAGTTAAACTGCTCCATCCGGATAGAGTGAATTTGGTTGTGGTTGTTTCAGATGTTCTTGTCCAGTTTTGTTCTTACATCCGTTCCCTCAGATTCCTGCAACTAAACTTGGATGTACATTCCAATAAAGGTTAGGATAAATGATAACATGCCTCTGAAGTTTGACTTTTTGCACCATTACAATACTTATAGGCAACTAGTCATCATATCTGCTGCTCTCTGAAACACATGTTAATGCTCAATAGTACACATATATGCTTCTTTAATATATTTGTATTATACTAAGATACATTCATTTTCAATGGCTTTTGTCCTTAATGGCTTTTTTCCCCCTTACATTACTTTTACTTTTATACTTTAAGTAGTTTTGAAACCAGTACTTTTATACTTTTACTTGAGTAAAAAACTTGAGTTGATACTTCAACTTCTACAGGAGTATTTTTAAACTCTAGTATCTATACTTCTACCTGAGTAATGAATGTGAATACTGAAGACACCTCTGGCTGATCGTGAGGCCCAGTCCATGGTATCGATCCCAGGACCTCTGCACCAGCACAGGGTCTGACAGGGGGGTCCATCCAGGGTGCTGTTGTGTGGTCTGTACGGGTCTGCGAGTCCCTCCGTGATCATACTGTACCTCTACCGTCCATCACTGTCCCACCACCAAATCCACCATCCGGAGTGGCCTCACAGGCCGCAGTAAGATCCTTCTCCAGGACCTCGGCCACACGTGCTCAGCATGAGCCTGCTCTCCACTGTGGCACCACTTGGTTCATATTAGGCATATAAAGCATTGTATAATATGTTCTGCTGAGATGTTCACACTCACAGTTAACATTAAAACCAAAATTGCAAGCGAATCTCCAAATGTATTTGGGGTAAAATCGTTCGTCATCAACAGCCGTCTATCAACATCATGTCCAGGGGTGGAGCAGGGGCGGAGCAGGGGTCCCAGCCCTGGGGGGGCCAAGCATTCTAGATGGGCCCTTGTGGCCTAAACATCCCCGTTAAAACATAATCGCTGAAAAAATGCCACAGATCAGCCCTCTGACACACAACCACAGCAGCAGCAACACAGTCAGAACCTTCACATGAGGTTTCAGCACCAGGGATTTACCAGTCATTATGTCAAACCTAACTATAAGCTTAATGCAGACTTTAAGAGTATCAAACTGGAGATAATCATCCAATGACATCCAGTGATGTCTATGGAAGCTCATTTCACCAGTAAAAGAAAAAAATAAGATGAAATCTTAGCCTTAAAGATAAAAATATCCCAACGGTAAGTCATAATTATGACATAAAAAGTCATAATTTCTACTTTCTATCTCATAATTTCGACTTTCGATCTCATAATTTCGACTTTCGATCTCATAATTTCGACTTTCGATCTCATAATTTCGCCTTTTTATCTCATAATTATGACTTATCGTGGGGAAATTTTTATTTTTAAGGCTAAGTTTTTATCTTATTTTTTTTCTTTTACTGGCGGAAATGAGCTTCCATAGATGTCGGATTCAATACAGTCAAAACGAGTAGCACGATGTCCCTCTTGATTGAGAGCAAGGTGAGGTTTAAAGCCGAGGACACACCAACCCGACATCGCCCGCTGTCGGGCGACTGCTGTGTCGCCTCGCGTCGCCTGTGTCGGGCTGGGTCGGCTCAAAAACAAGCACTAGACACATCGCAAAGACGACACCCAATGGCAACTAGCACGTACGTTCTGCGCATGCGTGAGAGGTAATTCCCCTCCATACCAGCAGGCAGCGGTAGTCTGTATTCACTCAAAAACAAGGGAAAAGCGGAAGCTCTGGGAAGCCGTAAACAAAACAAATAGGCTTCATATTCACAACACATTTCCACACCACTCTCGCTACCACAATGCGTAAGAATAAAGAATCGCCACTGGCGTTGTAAGCCCTCAGCCTTCAGCTTGTGGAAGAAGGAAAGAGGAGGCGGAGGCGAAAAATAAGAAGAAACCGCACTACATGGGCCGTTTGTTTACTTTCGTCACTTCCGTTTCTCTTCTCGTGCACTGATTCGCTACCTGAACAGTCAATCACAGAGTGAGCTGTTTGACCGACGGCCGACGCCGATTCGACATGTTGAATCGGCTGAAAAGCTGCCGACGGGCGTCCGACCTGTGGCGACGTGCGGGACACACCGGGGAAACTAGCCCGACAGACGCACCGACGCTCATCGACGGCCCTCATCCTTAAGGCCTCATCCATGCAGCCCGGAGATAGTTTTTAATCATTTCAGCTGCTGAAACTCAGCATGACTTTCCTGCTTTAAGGCTCCACTCCTGATGCGACAACTGGCTAAAGGCTGATTTATGGTTCTGCATTACAGATCCATAATTCAGGCTTAAAAGTAAACAGACCACATGCGCGCACGTACCCGCCCCCCCCCCCCCCCCCCCCCCCCCTGCCCCCCGCCTGCTCCGCTAGTGGTCATACGTCATCATCGATCACTTGTCAACAGAGCACAGTAATCCTACAGCCGATAAAATGCAAAGAAAAAGAAAAAAGGGAGCAAGAAAAAGCCAAATTGCCCAAACTAGACGCATATTTTGTTGGCCCTAATCCTCCTCCTGTGGGAGATGAACCTGACGTTGTTAGCAGAGATTCATCCCCGGGTCCGGTCCGCCAAAAGCTGCATCCTGGTCAGGGAGAAGGTTTACAGGTAGCTAAAGTTAGACAGAGGTGTCTTCAGTATTCACATTCATTACTCAGGTAGAAGTATAGATACTAGTTTAAAAATACTCCTGTAGAAGTTGAAGTATCAACTCAAGTTTTTTACTCAAGTAAAAGTATAAAAGTACTGGTTTCAAAACTACTTAAAGTATAAAAGTAAAAGTAATGTAAGGGGGAAAAAGCCATTAATAACAAAAGCCATTAAAAATGAATGTATCTTAGTATAATGCAAATATATTAAAGAAGCATATATGTGTACTATTGAGCATTAACATGTGTTTCAGAGAGCAGGAGATATGATGACTAGTTGCCTATAAGTATTGTAATGGTGCAAAAAGTCAAACTTCAGAGGCATGTTATCATTTATCCTAACCTTTATTGGAATGTACATCCAAGTTTAGTTGCAGGAATCTGAGGGAACGGATGTAAGAACAAAACTGGACAAGAACATCTGAAACAACCACAACCAAATTCACTCTATCCGGATGGAGCAATTTAACTGGATAGTTTTTATTAAAGGCCAAAATGAAATAGAGTAACGAGGCTGTTTTTAAAATGTAAGGAATAAAAAGTACAGATAATTGCGTGAAAATGTAAGGAGTAAAAGTAAAAAGTCGTCTGAAAAATAATTACTCCAGTGAAGTATAGATAACCAAAATTTCTACTTAAGTAAGGTAACGAAGTATTTGTATTTCGTTACTTGACACCTCTGCAGTTAGAACAATAACAGACACACACTGGCAGCAAGAACATGGGAGTTTGTGGTAAATTGTTTATATAGTAGCCCGGCATGAGACGAGGGGCTGCAAAGGTCCCGGTCATATACCCCCCCCCCCCGGCTCTGATATGTTCACTACTGGGACTGGGGCAAATGCTAACTGAGCTCCGAGCTACCAGGAAGTGAGCACAAGGCCCCCTGGAGTCTGTCAGGAGGAGGAGAACACCAGCGGTCTCAGCCTGTCATTCCCGTTTTGGAGGCCATCCCTAAATTTCCTAGTCAAATCGGCGCAAGCCCCATCACTGGGCGGTGCCTTTCTGCACATTGTGACACTGATAAGCTGCTCGGTATGGGACTTCCCAAAAATTTCAGCAAAAGCATTTCATCAGCAAGGACTTTTACATCAACACTTTTTGGCCTGAAATTGACATGACCATGTGACTTCTTGCTTAAACCACCAAACACGATCCTTAAGTAAGATAAAAAGATAAGATAAAGATAAAAACTTGTTGCAAGAAAATTTGAAGACTACATTAGACAAGTTTGCTAGTCAAGGAAAGAGCTTTCTTACTGCATGAACAAAGATATTTTTGCCTAATATAAGACAATTTGGTCTTTTTTTAAGGTTTTTGTGTCACCAGTGGCATTTATTGAGAGAGTAGGTAGACGTGGGAGGGCATTGCAGTACAGAGCAACAGGCCGGGACTCGAACCGACGCTGCCTTCATGAGGACTACAGCTTCTACAAATGGGCCCAAGAAGCTGGTCTTTTGCATTTTCCGATAATGGCCGTACAACGAAGGCTTGGTGGATCAGGGAAGGCCGCGTAGCGACCTGGAAGAGCAAACAATGAGACAATGGCTTGTATGAATGTAGTCCATCCATCCCCAGTAGACTGCAGGAGCGGTGTTGGTGTTGGTGCTGCTGTCCTGGCATCCTCCTGTGCCGGTCCTGTGTTTGTCAGGGACAGTTTAAACGTATTTAACAGAGTGGAGAGAAAGCAGAAGAGGCTGCTCTGGTGTCTGGAGGTAAAGAAGCAGCAGCGCTTCATAAGCAGAAAGACAGACGTCACTAACCTTCAGCACATGGACACTCGACTCCCCGGAAATCAGAGCTCTCAAGTGAAGAGTGACACGGAGAGTGGAAGAAGTAATTTAACGAAAAAATAAAAAGCCAGCCTTTGTACCAACCACAAGGTTCACATTTACACCTACTAAATATTAGAATGGCCGATAGACGTCATTATGACCTGAGCACTTACAGTGCGAAGGCCCTATTGTATCTGTAGGAGTTTTTGTTTTTCTCGTTTTTCTTCCGATGAAATGAGGGCCTTTTTTTCCCCCTAAACGTGCCCCAAAAGTCACCAAATTTTGCACGCAAGCCAGGCCTGGCGAAAAGTTTGATTTATGGACGTGGCCTAATGGCTCAACAGCGCCCCCTAGATACGGTTTGACGTACATGCACGAAAATCGGTACACACCTGCATCATGTCGCAACTTAAAGAAAAGTCTCTTGGCGCCGAAACCCAACAGGAAGTCTGCCATTTTGAATTAATCGTGTAATTTTGGCGACATTTATGCCATTCCTTTGGCCGCTTCTTCGGCCGAACCGTAACGTGCACCCAGGTGTGTTATACATCAATTGTGCGTCTCCATCCTGCATCGACGCGCATTACCTTTCTCAGTCAAAAGCGTTACCGTGGCGACGATAGACGCCAAAAAGCGCGACCCCCTTCCTCTGATTGGTCCATATGTGATAGTTCCTACTTTCTGCCATAACTTTTGAATGGTTTGATATAGAGAGTCGTGGGTGGTTTCATCCGCTAAATGTCCAGGTCTGAAGAATCTACATCAAGTCATACAAGCTTCCACTGCAGCCTGAACGTGCACAAGGGCGTGAGGGTCGTTCATCGCTGCTTGCAGCTTTAATTGAATTTGATTTGAGCTGAGGTTGATCACCGGAGTGTCCGGGGAAAACACACCTAAACAATGGACAATGGACAATCCTCTGCTGAGGCTAAAATCCCAGCAGGCTGCAGGCCTGAACAAGCACAAGAATAAATTAATAAGTTTATAATATTTATACCTTAAACAAAAAAATTAAGCTAATTAAAACCAGAAACTGGTACTAGAACGCTAGCTGGTAGTGTCCTCATAGACCTAAAAAAAACACACACAAAAAAACCCTTCAATAGAATAAATAAATACCCTCTGACTTTATATTAGTCACACAGTCACATTGAGAGTGATTGTACTTTCCTGGCACCTAGAAATATCAACATTGATCATCAACTTGAACCCGTTCCCGTAAATAAAATCAACCGTTGGTGCATGTACTGCTTATTCACTGAGTTAGCATCCACGACTGACCCACGTACACACAAATGCTTAGAGCAAACATTAGTTTAACCTCCTCTTGTCAATTTGACACAGATAACTGAGTTGTGATCAGATGGGTGGCCTTTTTTTTTTTTTTTTTAGCGCTTTGAGTGCCCAAGAAAAGCGCAATATAAATTTAATCCATTATTATTATTATTATTATTATTATTATTATTATTATTATTATTTATTTATTTTATTATTATTATTATTATTTTTATTAGTATATGAACGTTAAACGTTTGCATAGAGGAGTGTGATAAGCTGCTCTGATCTGCCCAGAACTGTAACTGAGACCTGGGCTCAGCAGCGGGGACATTTCCATACGCACTCTTCGCCCTGAAACTCAAATGAACACGTGACTCTGTGCGTAAATGGCCAAGGGCGTGCAGCTGCACACAATAAGCATTAGTCAGCCATATTTGCCTCTTTTTGTAAACATGCTCTAGGGAGAGGTAATGAATGGCATTTGTGATGACTGGCTGTCCGGCCAGATAAAAGACAACAATGGCTGCTGTCATTTAGCAGTAATCTGCACTCGGAAGCTAAATGTTGAGGCGGGATCAACAATGGGGGGCTGAACTCTCCTTTGAATTTGCACATGATTATAGTTTGGTTCAAGTATAATTTGGCTTCATGTTGTTTGCAAACAACTTGCTGTCTTCTGTTAAGTCTGACGATATGATGAAGTTGGAGATGCAAATTTATTTAAAGGAATTGTTTCACGTGCAGTATTTTAACTCATAAATACATTTTTTTACAATATAAACATGCAACACAGTCCAAAAAGGTTGCTGCAGGACCAGTTAAGTGCTATTAAGCATATTTATACGTATACGGTTCATAATAACATGAAGCCATTCAAGGAATCTGCAGTAATTTCAGTGCATAAATCTAATCGACAGCTGATAAAACCACATGGACGAGACATTACTTTTGGGAAAATGTTGTCACATAACACATAATGCAACTAATGCTACCCCAGAAAAGAAGCTGTATTTTCACAACTTGCTATCTTAAGTTAAGCTGCAAGACAACTAAGCAGAGAGCTGAGCTGCACTGCAAAAACTCTAAATCTTACCAGGAATATTTGTCTTATTTCTAGTTAAAATGTCTCATTTTAAGTCAAAAAATCTTGTTACACTTAAAACAAGAGTCATTACCAGAAAAATAACTTGTTATTTGACAATTTTCACCTGTTTCAAGTAAATTTTCACTTGAAATAAGTAGAAAAATCTGCCAGTGGGACAAGATTTATCTTCTCATTACAAGCAAAAAAAATCTTGTTCCACTGGCAGATTTTTCTACTTATTTTAATTGAAAATCTACTCGAAACAGGTGAAAATTGTTGTTTTTTCCAGTGATGAGTCTTGTTTTAAGTGTAATGAGATTTTCCTTGACTAAAAATGAGACATTTTAACTAGAAATAAGACAAATATTCCTGGTAAGATGTTGAGTTTTTGCAGCTGAATCCCTCTCCGTCCGGCAGCAGCTCGGCTCCACGGCCGCGCTCCACGCCGGGTTTTCCCCTCGCAGCCGGGGGACAGGATCTGGCGGGCTGAACGCGTGCAGCCTGGTTAAGTATTTGAATTATGTCATTGACGTCAGCACAGTCATAAACCTCGCGGCGGCCCCTCCCTCCGGTGGGCCGCTGCCAAGACCGCTCCATGGTGCATTGTGAAGGAGCTGTCAGACAGGTCCTGATGAGGTGTGTGTGTGTGTGTCTGTGTGTGTGTGTGTCTGTGTTTGAAGCCTTTTGTTTTGATGAGGTGACGGGATTATGCCACAGTTGTAAACTATGCACCAGCATAATCGCTAAAGGTTTGTTTGTGAGAGAAGACACAGAGAAGTCATGCAGTTTCGGGGTTGGATCTTCTGGGAATCTCAACCACGTCGCGGACTGAAAACCAAACAAGCAGAGCAGTGTCAAGCTGTGCCGCTTAAATATGACTGTAATTAGTTAGACTTTGTCTGCCGAGCACTTTCCATACGCACTTTAACTGGCATAAAGCGTTTTGCAGTCAAGACCTGAGCACTGAATGGTCAAGATCTGAAGAAAAACCTCAGCGGGGACTGAACAACTGAAATCTGAGGAAACACAATCTTATTTTTATCACATAAATCTCACACATCTCAAATGAAGCAGATGAACACAAAGTAATTAGACTCTACAATTTTAATAATTTAATTCAAACGAATGAAAAGGATATTTCATTTGTTTGATTAATTGTAGATGAAAAAGAGATATACCAGTAATTTAGGTGCAACAGTTTGGAAAATAAGAAAACCAAATATGATTAGAGATTAGAGAGTAAACCTTAATGTGTGTGCCGTGAAGGAAAACTGACAGAAAACTGTGAAAACATAGAAAAAAAGACAGTTTTTTAAACAATTTGTAAACAATGTGACATTTAAAATGCCAGATTCATAAAATATGCATCATGAACTTTGCTTTGGTGAAAAGGAGGCAGACTGCACGCTGCAGACGAGCCTTTGTGATGCTTCTGCAGGATAAGATGTGTCGTGTTTACTTGCTTTTCTTCCTTCGCTCCACACGTGAATGGACCGGCGTGCATACGGGCTGAAAAAAGGGTGGATGATTATACAAAGGTGAATCATTATAGTCACACACACACACACACACACCTCTCCCCCATCTCCGCTCCATCTCTGTGAAGTGGGACTAACAACAGTGAGAACCTGCACGTATCAGTGTCAGAGTGAACTCTATCCTTCATGATGTGGTGAGTCGAGAACAGGAATGCGTGTTTGCGTACATGCAGATATCTTGAAGGTATTTTGCATCTCGTGGGACGGTGTTGACTCAGGACGGCTAGTCTGTCTCACCGGCCATCAGTTATCACTAACCACACTATTCTCTCAGAAGTCAGGGCTGTGTTCGCCATGCAGGCGTTTCTCCAAGTCCAATCTGAGCTCCTATTTCATTTAAGCAATTAATTAATTAGAAAACAAACAGAAAAATGAACAGAATCCTTCCATTGCCCATTCACCTTGTGTTTTTAGCATAATCTCACGTACATGCAGATACTGCCGAGGAGGAGACTTTATCCATGTTAGTCACGTGTGAGTCAGATACTGCACAACCTCAAGTTTACGTCAAGCTGCTCACAAGTACAAACACAATGTCCAAAGTCGCCAAGTTTTGTTTTCCAGTTTGTTTCCCAATGCTCTATTGACAAAGAACAAACGGTTGTGTACAGCGTTACATTTGGCACTTCCTTGTCTTTTCTGTGTAGATTTCTGCCTTTCTCATAAATCCTACCGCTTGGGTAAGGCAAGTTTATTTGTATAGCACAATTCAACACAAGGTAATTCAAATTGCTTTACATCAACATTAAAAGCGGCAAAACACAATTAAACAGTAAATAACAAATAAAATGAAAGCATTCCTAGGTCAATAATACTATAAAAAGTGCCTTTGCTGTTCACATAAAACTCAACTTATCATCATAAGCATATCAGAAATGACACCATCCACGACTCTCTATGTCAAACCATTCAAAAAATATGGCAGAAAATAGGAACTATGAAATATCAACCAGTCAGAAGAAGGGGCGGGGCTAATTTTCACCAATTATGGTCACAGAGTCAAAACCGAGTCCGATGACACCACCCACGACTCTTTATGTCAAACCATTCAAAAGTTATGGCAGAAAGTAGGAACTATCAAATATGGACCAATCAGATGAAGAGGGGGCGCCCTTTTTGGCGTTTATCGTCGCCACGGTAACGCTTTTGAAAGAGAAAAGTAATGCGTGTTGTCGCAGGATGGAGACGCACATTTTGATGTATAACACACCTGGGTGCACGTTACGGTTTTGGCGAAGAAGCAGCTGAAGGAATGGCATAAATTTCGCCAAAATGACATGATTAATTCAAAATGGCCGACTTCCTGTTCGGTTTCGGCCATGGCGCCAAGAGACTTTTCAGTTGCGACATGATACGGGTGTGTACCGATTTTCGTGCATGTACGTCAAACCGTATTGTGGGGTTTGAGGCACAAAGTTTTCTAGGGGGCGCTGTTGAGCCATTAGGCCACGCCCATTAATGCAAACCATTAAATATCAAATTTTCACCAGGCCTGGCTTGGTGCAAAATTTGGTGACTTTTGGGGCATGTTTAGGGGGAAAAAAGGCCCTCCTTTTGTTGGAAGAAAAACAAGAAAAAAAAATTCCTACAGATGCAATAGGGCTTTCGCACTGTAAGTGCTCGGGCCCTAATAATGAAAAGCACAAGTTGTTAAAAAGTAAGGGCAGTAGAGTACAGCAGGTACATCTCATTCTTACAATGGCAAGAATTACGTTTCTATACGGTCAAAACGTACAAAGACCGGGTCAAATGCAGCTTGTTTTGCACCGATATGACAGCTGAATGCCACTCGTTTACAGACGACTCACTTTTCTGTGAAAGCCGAGGTCCATTTCTGGGGGTAACGCGGCTGTTTGTGCAGCGAGACACAGAGAGGGGCAGTGTGAGGTGGATGTAAAGCGGAAGGTGTCTCGGCGGCGGCAGCGCCGGCCGTTAGAGCAGCTGATGGCTCTCACAGAAGCGGGTCTGTGGCCCCGGAGGGGAGCGAGATACAGGCAGAGAGGGGAGGCAGACGGGGTCTGTCTGCACACTGAGGCCTGTTGTCCTCTCCGCAGCTTTCAACATCTGGCCAAACCATTAGCGCTGACCAAAAAAATAGATTTCCACTAAAAAAAAAAAAAAAAACGGCTGTAAAAGTTCCCTGGAGCTGTCTGGGAGCAGGTTTTCAGACAGACAGAGCGCTGCGCCATCTCTCACTCGGGACGGTGTGAAGCAACTCTGCATTTACGATCGACCCGGAGCTGGCGATGGGCTCCACACCTCCGCCTCGCACGTGCTCCTGCATAACTATGTTTTATTTAGACCTCTCAGGTTGGAGGAGCACATCTACGGAAGAGTACTAGGGCCAGGCAGGAGAAAAATAAAAATAGTATCTTAGAGGAGGAAGATTTTTCTTTCATTATTCACTTCGGGGAAAAAAGTCGAAATGACGAGAAAAAAGTCGAAATGTCGAGATTAATGTTGAAGTACAATTTTGAGAATAAAGTTGAAATGTTGAGAAAAAAGTCAAAATTTCGAGAATAAAGTCACCCTTTTGAGACAATAGAGGGTTTGCATTGATGTCACTTCCCCACTGGACCAGCCCCCTTACTGGCACTGAGTGGTAAAAACAGCTGCAACTAGTGGAGAAGACGGGATAACAGCTGATTATCTGATTAAATTAAAGGCAGTTGGACTTGACAGTGACCCGTACAGTTACCAAGAACCAGTGGTCCATGGACATTAATATTTGGTACAGTTACCAAGAACCAGTGGTCCATGGACATTAATATTTGGTACAGTTACCAAGAACCAGTGGTCCATGGACATTAATATTTGGCCACGAATCCAGATTCCTGATATTTATATGTACCGTATTTCCTGGGCTATAAGCCGCACCTGCATATAAGCCGCATCCGCTCTATTTAAAAAAAAATAATAAAAAACAGATTTACAAGCATCTGCTCTATTTACTACATGTACAGAAGGATTTTGAACTGTAAATGATGTACATGTTTGTACCTAAATAGATCCTTTCCTAACAGTGTTTTTTAACACGGCAGCAACTATGCAACTTTGCTTCTACAGTACCTACTTCTATCTGCTAAAGAATAAGTAGCGTATTCTTCTTTGCATTTATTTTGTCTTAGTTTTGATTGTAATTCCGGTTAGAGCGTCCCGAGTGGTGGATGAAAAATCGACAGAATAGCTGCACCTTTGTATAAGCTGCATGGTTGAAAACCTATGAGAAAAGTAGCGGCTTATATTCCAGAAAATACAGTACTTAATTTCTACACCGGGGAAATGCACGAAGCAAAGCTTGAAGGAATACAAAAGTGTTGACGCTTGGTCCGACTTCAAGGCAGGATTTGTTGTAGAAATTAAAGTGATGAGGACACTGAACTTTATGATTTGACCGTTTAACGTTAGCTACCCAAAAATCCAACATTACCTGATACAAAATGGGAACCACAAATCCACGTTTCGGTGCCTGGAATCCAGTTGTTTCTGTGAATTGCAGCGATCCATTTGTCTCTCTTAAGATTGGGTAGCTGATTGGGCACAGGTGTGCCCAATCAGCTGAGTGGCTGCTCCTCCACCCTGCCACAAACGTTATTCTCGAAATTTTGACTTTATTCACGAAATTTCGACTTTATTCTTGAAATTATATTTCAACATTAATCTCGACATTTCGACTTTTTTCTCAAAGTGCCCAATAAAAAAAATAAATCTTCCCCTCTCAAATATTTTTTCTCTTGCATGGCCCCAATACTCCGTACACATCTACCGGTTTCCTAGAGAAAAGAAAAGAAAACAACAGATGGTTAAGATCTTGTTTCAGTGATCTTACTGGTGTTTTAAAGCCAGGAAACTAAATGTGTGAGCTTTTGTTCTGCGGCCCACATCTACCACTTTACTACCGTGATGTTCTGGAGCGCGTTAAGCCTCAGAATGACCTGAATCCTGATCATACGGGCGGCACGCACCATCCGGGCCTGTGATGTCTCTCAGCTTTCCTCTTTAAACGCCTAATGCCTCCATATACTCTCACTGGGGGAATAGGGCAGGATGTGTTCACATTTTCTTGGCCGTGTGTCCTCTCCCCGGGGCCCGAGTCAGCTGCACGTTGGTGCAGACCCGGTTTCAGCAGCCCAGCTCGCTGCTCATGCAAGTGCCGGCTGGATTTCTTTTCCCTTTTTCTTTTCATAAACCCAAATCAGAAAATGTTGGGATCAAATGTCAGCCTTCCATCTGTGATCTACACTGCAAAAACTCAAAATCTTTACAAGAATATTTGTCTTATTTCTAGTTAAAATGTCTCATTTTTAGTCAAGGAAAATCTCATTACACTTAAAACAAGAGTCATCACTGGAAAAAACAACAATTTTCACCTGTTTCAAGTCGATTTTCACTTGAAATAAGTAGAAAAATCTGCCAGTGGAACAAGATTTTTTTGCTTGTAATGAGAAGATAAATCTTGTTCCACTGGCAGATTTTCCTACTTATTTCAAGTGAAAATTTACTTTAAACAGGTGAAAATTGTCAAATAACAAGTTATTTTTCTGGTAATGAGTCTTGTTTTAAGTGTAATGAGATTTTTTGACTAAAAATTAGACATTTTAACTAGAAATAAGACCAATATTCCTGGTAAGATTTGGAGTTTTTGCAGTGTATACCTGCTTAACCCTTCTTAGGGTCACGGTGGGCTGCTGGAGCCTAAGAGATTTTGGAGATGCAAATTTACTTTAAAAAATTGTTTCACGTGCAGTATTTTAACTCGTAAATCCATTTTCTTACAATATAAACATGCAACACAGTCCAAAAAGGTTGCTGCAGGACCAGTTAAGTGCTATTAAGCATATTTATAGGTATACGGTTCATAATAACATGAAGCAATTCAAGGAATCTGCAGTAATTTCAGTGTGTAAAGGGCACAAACCTCATCGACAGCTGATAAAACTACATGAACAAGACATTACTTTTGGGAAAATGTTGTCACATAACACATAATGCAACTAATGCAACCCCAGAAAAGAAGCTGTATGTTACTTGCTATCTTCTGTCAACTCTGACGATATGATGAAGTTGACCTGCAAGACAACTAAGCAGAGAGCTGAGCTGCACTGCAAAAACCCTAAATCTTACCAGGAATATTGGTCTTATTTCTAGTTAAAATGTCTCACTTTTAGTCAAAAAATCTCGTTACACTTCAAACAAGAGTCATTACCAGAAAAATAACTTGTTATTTGACAATTTTTACCTGTTTCAAGTAAATTTTCACTTGAAATAAGTAGAAAAATCTGCCAGTGGAACAAGATTTATCTTCTCATTACAAGCAAAAAATCTTGTTCCACTGGCAGATTTTTCTACTTATTTCAAGTGAAAATCTACTCGAAACAGGTGAAAATTGTTGTTTTTTCCAGTGATGAGTCTTGTTTTAAGTGACACTTTGTGTAGATGCTCATATTTCCTGTTCTGTGTCTATGGCTTTGCATGGTTTGGATGTCAGTGGATCCTGTAAATAGTTGAGCAGAAGGTGTTTGAAGCCTTCGGCTGTCTCTCTCGTCTCTCTCGTCTCTCTCGGCTCTCTCGAAAGCGTGAACAGCCGGTGGCAGGATCTCTTAAACGTGTGAGTGAGCCATAAAAGCTTCTCTTTCCTCAGAAACGTTATTGTCGTTTCTGTCGTTTTCTACAGTCACGACAGCTCAGGAGGGTGGAGGGTTTCTTAACTCTTAACATGTTTGCTTTGGTCGCGGCTCTTTGTTCAACACGGTGTGTTTCCAAATCTGTATGCCATCGCTGCTGCTTTGAAGTGCTTTGATCCGGTATATTGACGTAAATTGGGGAGCAGCACGCTGGCTGTCTTGTTGTGGTTAGCATATGGAGTAAATCTCTTCCATGTGTGAAACCCTGTGAAGTAGAGATCAGGCTTTTCCATAAAAAGGGAGGTGGGGGTTCCAGATGCAGAGCATTGTTCCCTCCCTCCCTTCCAGGCACAAACTTGCCCAATCACTTTTCTTCCTGGCATATTGGAGTATGATGCTTTGCAGTAATTTCACATTTCATTTTAATTTCTTATAAAGCACTTCTATCCTCCTGAGCACCCATGCCCCCCGAACACACGTGAGTCACAGCTGCAGAACTGCACCTCCATCAAACAACGTCTGTCCTCTGCAGACGCTCCAGCGTCCCCGCCACTCCGCTCCGGGTTTTCACGGGAGTTCAGGGCCAAAGAGGAAGTGTCTTTGGTTGCTTTGGCACATGGCGGAGCCCTGGCCTGGCCTCCCCCCAGGTCGGGGAGTCAGAATCTGCCTCTCGTGTTGCTTGTGCAAACACAAAGTTTGGTGTTTGATATAATTTCTTTCCTTCCTCAGAGAGCTTTAGAAAAGAGAGAGGCGTTTTGTGGGGAGGGCGATGTGGTGTGAGCAGCTGCTGCAGAGCAGTTCATCAGAGTCCAGCCCAGAGCCGTCTGCACACCCCCCCCCCCTGCACAGATCTGCTCACGTTCATGCCAGACACGCAGTTATTAGGGGGGAATCAAAGTGATGGGAGGTTTAAAAAGGCAAAACTGGATGTGTTGCCTTTACCTCAAAGGTCTTCCACCTTTTTTAGCCCCTGGATGAGAGAAAAACAGAGCAGGTCCCGCTTGGAATTCTTATTCTTATAATAACTTTTGAATGTGTTTTATTCTGCTTATATCCCCTTATTAACCAATTCCTGACTGGGTTATTAGCTACATGTGTTTACGGTTGATGAAACTTTGGCCTCGAAGGAGTAACGTTAGGCCGAGCTGGAACGTTACAATCTCCAGCTTTAGGCTTCGTTATTGTCACTAATTTATCCATCAGGTTTAACTAGCATTAAATATGAAACAGCCAAGCAAATTTCGCAACAAATTTTCTTTTCTTTAACAGCTAGCTAGCTGGTTTTTCTGCTCTAAAGTTGAAATTAGTCACATGAATCATTTATGTAGAGTTGTAGACTAATTAGTTATTGTCAAAAGTAGATTATTGTTGCCTGTTAATGGAGTTTTCTCAATCATATATATATATATATATATATATATATATATATATATATATATATATATATACAGTGTTTCCTCTACATTCATTCAGCAGTGGCGGCCCGCCACTGCTGAATCATAGCCGCCACGCCTGAAAATTTTATTTTATTAAAAAAAAATAAAATAAAAAATATATATATATATATATATATTTTTTTTTTTTGCAAATGCAGGGGGGGAGGGAGTGGGCTGTTTGGAGTGTTTGGGGGTGTTTGGGGGATCCTATTGGCGTTAATTACCCGTGAGGGGGATCATCTTGCAGCATGTGTGCTGCTAAGCATCAATGGGCCACCTCTGGGAGAATTTCCCTACAACAGAGCCTTAGAGCTCTTCTTTAAAAAGCCAAGGAAAATTAAAGCTGCAAGCAGCGATGAACGGGCCCTCGCACTCACGGCCACCGCCCCCCATAAGCATATCAGAAACGAGACCACCCACGACTTCCTATGTAAAACATTCAAAAGTTATAGCAGAAAAAAGGGACAACCAATCAGAAGAAGGGGCGGGGCTAATTAAGGCCAACGAAGCTTAAGGACTCATTACAGAGTCCCATGACACCACCCACGACTTCCTATGTCAAACCATTCAAAAGTTATAGCAGAAAAAAGGGACAACCAATCAGAAGAAGGGGCTAATTAAGGCCAATGAAGGTCAAGGACTCCATAAAGAATCTGATGACCCCACCCAGGACTCCCTATGTCAAACCATTTCAATGTTATAGCAGAAAATCGGGACAACCAATCAGAAGAAGGGGCGGGGCTAATTAAGGCCAACGAAGCTTAAGGACTCATTACAGAGTCCCATGACACCACCCACGACTTCCTATGTCAAACCATTCAAAAGTTATGGCAGATAAAAGTATTCTAGGGGGCGCTGTTGAGCCGTTAAGCCACGCCCATTAATGCAAACCATGAAATATCAAATTTATCGCCAAGTCTGGCTTGCATGCAAAAATTGGTGACTTTTGGAGAACTATCAAATATGGACCAATCACATGAAGGGGGGACACGCCTTTTGGCGTCTAGCGTCGCCACGGTAACACTTTTGAAAGAGAAAAGTAATGCGTGGTGTCGCAGGATGTAGACGCACATTTTGATGTATAACACACCTGGGTGCACGTTACGGTTCGGGCTGAATTAACTGCCGAAGGAATGGCATAAATTTCGCCAAAATGACACAATTTATTCAAAATGGCCGACTTCCTGTTCGGTTTCGGCCATGGCGCCAAGAGACTTTTCTTTTAGTTGTGACATGATACAGGTGTGTGGCGATTTTCGTGCATGTACGTCAAACCGTATTGTGAGGCTTGAGGAACAAAGTTTTCCGGGGGCGCTGTTGAGCCATTTTGCCATGCCCATTAATGTAAACCATGAAATATCAAATTTATCGCCAGGCCTGGCTTCCATGCCAAATTTGGTGCCTTTTGGGGAACTATCAAATATGGACCAATCAGATGAAGGGGGGGTCCGCTTGTTGGCGTCTAGCGTCGCCACGGTAACACTTTTGAAAGAGAAAAGTAATGCGTGTAGTCGCAGGATGGAGACGCACATTTTGATGTATAACACATCTGGGTGCACGTTACGGTTCGGGCTGAATTAACTTTCGAAGGAATGGCATAAATTTCGCCAAAATGACACAACTAATTCAAAATGGCCGACTCCCTGTTCGGTTTCGGGCATGACGCCAAGAGACTTTTCTTTCAGTTGCGCCATGATACAGGTGTGTACCGATTTTCGTGCGTGTACGACATACCGCATTCTGGGGCTTGAGGCACAAAGTTTTCCGGGGGGCGCTGTTGAGCCATTTTGGCACGCCCATTAATGCAAACCATTAAATATCAAATTTTTTGCCAGGCCTGACTTGCATGCAAAATTTGGTGACTTTTTGGGCACGTTTAGGGGGGCAAAAAGGCCCTCCTTTCGTCAGAAGAAAAAAGAAAGAAAGAAAGAAAGAAAAAAAATTCCTACAGATACAATAGGGCCTTCGCACTGAAGGTGCTCGGGCCCTAATTAAGTGCTCTGAGCCTGGGTGCAAACTTTTGCCGCGTTCCATTTACCTCGGAAATCGGAACTGGGAACTAGGAATGGCAGCCATCTTGGAATGGTAACTCGGGGGTGGTGAAGCTTCTCCCACTTTCCCAGTAGGAAATCCCACTTCGAGGGGCGTTCCAGTTGAAAATTCCGACTGGGAACTGGGAAATTCCGACTTCCAAGGACAAATGGAACGCGGCATTGGTCATTGAGTCTACACAGCCTCATCTAGCTGATGTTTACATGTTATTTATTTAATGTTATTGTTTTTATTTATTTTTTACATTTTCAACTGGTTAGAGTTGAAGTTGAAGTAACATTTATTTTTTGTTCAGGGATTGTTCTTCAAAAGTTCAGGGATAAAAGCGAATAAATAGGTTTTGAAAGTTACATTTGTTGTCAAGTGGTTATTTGTGTACGCCGTACATTTACGCCGCCGCCACCCCCCCGGGAAGCATGCCCCCACTGCTGAAAAAATTTCTAGAGGAAACACTGATATATATATATATATATATATATATAGCCTATATATTTTTTATTTTTTTATTTTTTAACTCTCACAAATTATTTTGGTTAAAGGGGACCTATTATGAAAACAGGTTTTTCTTGCTTTAACATATATAAAGTGGTCTCCCCTCAGCCTGCCAACTCAGAGAAGGAGGAAAGCAACCAAATTCTGCAGTGTCTGTACAGCCGCCCGGATGAGCCGTCCAGTGTGATGTGACTTCTACGAGCCAATAAGATTCTGTGCATTTCCGTTACGTAACCAAAATACAAACGCCCACAACTATAAAACCGTGTAACTGCATGAGAGCGTCCGACTATCGTCGCACTGCGTGACATTGGACGCTCTCTGTCCATCTCCCTCCAGCAGCTGCCACTTTATTGAGGTTTTTGTAGTGAAATGAGGAGGAATCATAGAGATAACTTCTCATTTCAACTACCTGGATCAGCCGTTCCTCATCCGTGACTGTTTCCTACAGCGCTTTCAACCGGCTTTCAACGTGAGCGGCAGGAAGAAAATAGAAGCAGGACGTCCGACAAATGTTCAGCTCAAAACGCATGCCGTGTCATGCTGGGCAGCGCTGCGTCGCTGCGTCCAGTTAGGACAGTCCAATAGAAAATAAAGCAATGGAATTGATTTTGTCGCTGACGCTCGCTCGCGTCACATGCAGTTATGACACGGTAATTCCGCCGGCCGGAGCTTCCGCCATTTTTCCGTAGTGGTGTGTCGTGTCATTCAGGCAGCCAATCAGCACAGAGCCTCATTATCATAGCCCCGCCCACTCAGAATCCTGCATAGATAATGAGGTTAGAGAATGGGAAGATAAAGACATGGTTTAGAGGCTGAATTTCTAATTTATTTAGCAAAAATAATCAAAAGCTTGTTTTAAAGACATTCAAGGCCTGTTTAAAATAGGGATTAGATGCCATAATAGGTCCCCTTTAAGATTGCCTTTATTTCTCTTTGAGTTGGAGGCCCCCATCATGCAGGCTGGGTTATATGGGGGGGGGGGGGGGGGGTTTCAGCAGCAGGCTGGGTTATATGGGGGGGTTTCAGCAGCAGGCTGGGTTATATGGGGGGGGGGTTCAGCAGCAGGCTGGGTTATATGGGGGGGGGGGGTTCAGCAGCAGGCTGGGTTATATGGGGGGGGGGGTTCAGCAGCAGGCTGGGTTATATGGGGGGGGGGGGGGTTCAGCAGCAGGCTGGGTTATATGGGGGGGGGGGGGTTCAGCAGCAGGCTGGGTTATATGGGGGGGGGGTTCAGCAGCAGGCTGGGTTATATGGGGGGGGTTCAGCAGCAGGCTGGGTTATCTGGGGGGGGGTTTCAGCAGCAGGCTGGGTTATATGGGGGGGGGGGGTTTCAGCAGCAGGCTGGGTTATATGGGGGGGGTTTCAGCAGCAGGCTGGGTTATATGGGGGGGGTTTCAGCAGCAGGCTGGGTTATATGGGGGGGGGGGGTTCAGCAGCAGGCTGGGTTATATGGGGGGGGTTCAGCAGCAGGCTGGGTTATATGGGGGGGGGGGGTTCAGCAGCAGGCTGGGTTATATGGGGGGGGGGGGGGTTTCAGCAGCAGGCTGGGTTATATGGGGGGGGGGGGGGTTTCAGCAGCAGGCTGGGTTATATGGGGGGGGGGGGGGGTTTCAGCAGCAGGCTGCCTAGCACGCCTCTCTTCAGCAGAACGGCACTGGGACCGGCAGAAGTTAATGAGCGAGCGGTCGGGAGGGGGTGGGGGAACCAGCCGGAGTGGGAGGGGGTTTGCAGAGAGACACATGAGCGAGAGCATGAGGGGTTCCAGGAGAGGGAGGCTGCACGAGGGCAAGCGGTGACTAACCTCCGTGTGTCTCAGAAACTCAGCTTCCTTGAACTTGGAGGTGGCAGAGCGTGACAGCATGAAGGAGCTCTGTGTGCACGCCTGCCCCCCCTCCTCCTCCTCCTCCTCCGGACGGCCCGCGCTCCAGTCCCCCACGCGATCAGGCCACCCTGGGACCCCGGGGCAGCCCATCAGGGTCTCCGGCAGCTCCGGCGGGGACATGGACCCTCTCGGGCCTGAATACGTGTCCGTGTGTCTGTTGGCAGATGAGTCGTACCAGAAACTGGCCATGGAGACCATGGAGGAGCTGGACTGGTGTCTGGACCAGCTGGAGACCATCCAAACCTACCGCTCCGTCAGCGACATGGCCTCCAACAAGGTAGGAGCTGCCGCACACGTGACAGCCGTGCATTTGGGAAGAAATGGCAGCATTTTACCAGAATCGCAGATAAAAAATGAAAAAAGCATGAATGTGTTCAGAAATTTGTCATAGGATGCAAATGATCTCACTTTTGACTTTCAACAAGTGTTTCTTTGAGTTCAGGGGGGAATTTTTATTTTTTTTATTCTTATTTCTCATAAAAGTGGTGAGTTCTTCTGAATGTCTCATTCTGTAAATGTGTGTTTGAACCACTGAAATAATGATCACTACAAGACCTCCCACAAACGCCGCAGAAAGACACTCCGGTGAGATATCTGCCAGACCAAAATGACTGAGGTCCAAGCCCAGGTTTTATTTCTGTAGAAAGCAGCAGTTATCATCAGCTCTGTGGATAATGTGAAGCATGATGATGAATTAACAGGTTCATCACTCATTGACAGCCCTGGGCATGTCTGTGTAATTGCTGTGTGGTCGACTATTTGCATAGTATATACAAAATGTAAATGATTGTCACCACATTGACGCACTTGCAAAAGCAGCACGTGGCGGTGTAGGAGTTGGCAAATCGTTTTAAAGATCAGCTGTGAAAAGAAACCAAACAAAAAGAGGATGGAGGAGATGAAGACGGACAAACAGGATTTGCATGAAAGCCGGCAGAGTTCCTGCTGCATTTGAATGGCCGAGTGGCTTCTCTTCTGTGGAAATGTTTGTGCTGTTTCTCTGCTCAGGTCACGTTACACAGGAATACTTTTATTATTGTTGTCTAACAAGTCAAATTTTTCAAATACAATTTTCTTCCTAAGAACTGTGGACCAAGCTGACGTCACATGTGCACATGTTTGTTTATTGGTTTATTTGATGCCCTTAAACACAGCTAGTCTTACTGGGCTCCACATTAACAAACAATACATTTAACAGTTCAAAACAAGACAGAAAGAAAGAAAACGAAATCACACGACAAACCTACATTAAACTTTACCGTATGTCTTAAAGCAAAAAAAAACATACATGAAACATTCCAATATACAGGACTGTCTCAGAAAATTAGAATATTGTGATAAAGTTCTTTATTTTCTGTAATGCAATTAAAAAAACAAAACTGTCATACATTCTGGATTCATTATAAATCAACTGAAATATTGCAAGCCTTTTATTATTTTAATATTGCTGATTATGGCTTACAGTTTAAGATTAAGATTCCCAGAATATGGTTGTATTATTTTTGTTGTATTATTTTTGTACAGGCTCATATCCGGCACTTTAAAAACCTCATATTGTACATTTCTGTTTATACATTTTATTTTATCTCTTATATATTTGCTTTTATATTTGTATTATATTGCACCAATCACCACAACAAATTCCTTGTGTATGTTAACAAACTTGGCAATAAACCCTTTTCTGATTCTGATTCTGATATTCTAATTTTCGAGATAGGATATTTGAGTTTTCTTAAGCTGTAAGCCATGATCAGCAATATTAAAATAATAAAAGGCTTTCAATATTTCAGTTGATTTGTAATGAATCCAGAATGTATGACATTTCTGTTTTTGTAATTGCATTACAGAAAATCACAATATTCTAATTCTCTGAGACAGTCCTGTACAGTAAAACATCATCTAGGCCAAGAAAATCGTGTCCCGCCGAAACGCTGGTCGCTGGGTTGGGACGGGCTCTCAGCAGGTGGATTAGTGGCAGGAAAACAATGGAAGCATTTTGACAACACAAGAGAGTAACATCAGCCCCACGTGATCTACAGTATCGTAGTTCCTAAACGTCTCCTCAAATCCCAAAAAGGCCTTATCAGGTGCAGGATTTCCATTATTTTTCCTGCTAGCTTTAGTTTTAGCCTCCTGGCTTCATAAGGTTGAACATGATGAGCTGGATGATGGTGTTTTGGTCGTTGATGGTGGTGTTTACCACCGTCATGCCTCAAGCGTTTTGCACCACGGAAAATTCCCCAAATTTCCCACACCGACTTATCCCGAGAGTCGTTCGGATTGGTCATCTAAGACAGCGGTTCCCAACCTTTTCTCCTTGTTCCCCCTTACTTGTGTCTAAGACCAGCCGGGCCCCCCGACCCGTACGTACTAGCACCAAAATAGTCTTTGATTGAAAAAATGAACATTAATTATGTTTTTTTGATACATTTCTCTTTGGTTTACTCTGTATACATATGACTTTGTTTTTCTCCAATGTCACCAATGTATAAAATACTCACAAAAGGACATAAAAATATTTCTGAAAAATGTCTCTTTTAATATGAAACCAACATTTTTTCCTTTAACAACCTGTCAGAGTAGATTAAATGTAAAGTAATGATATAATATTAAGGAATTAAATCATTTCCTGTGTTTTTCACCAGTGTATAAAAAACACAAAAAATATTCAAGACATTCATAATAATTATGAATGACTCATTCGTAAATATAATTTTTACAACTGCATAATTTCAAAGCAGACAAAGTTTTGCGCCCCCCCAGAGATCTCTGGCGCCCCCCCAGGGGGGGCCCGGACCCCAGGTTGGAGACACTGATCTAAGAAATACTAAAGCTAATTAAAGTTTACTACATTTCAGCAAAAATAAGGAAGACATTTGTTGAAATCCTTGCACGGAAAAACTCGTACAGTAAACGCTGTTGTCAGCAGTGTGTTGGCATGACGACGCCAGCGTTCAGCCGTCCACTAATGGCTCTTTTCCACTAGTTCCTACTCAGCACGACTCGACTCGCCTCAGTTTGGTTCTTTCCCACCAGGGGTCTAACGTGCCGAGTAGATACTTTTCTGTAACTATTCTACCGAGGTTCTAAGCGGCTGAGTCGGCTGTATCTGACATCATCACACTACAGACCACCGATTGGTCGGGGGGTTGGAGTCAGACGTCTGAGTCAGGAGGAGGAAATCAGAGAAAGAGACTCTGACGGATTCTTGTTCATTTTATTCAACAGGCAACGGCAGCAAAAGTCTGTTTCATGATCCAACTCTGAGGTGCAGATGTTCATAAACCTGGTGCTGAGGAGAGAATTAAAAAGGGATCTAGACGGAGATAAGGAACGACCAGATCTACCTGGAGCTCTGTCTCTTCATAGCTGCTCATGGCTCCAGCTGACTTTTCAGCAGCACTGAGACAAACTAACAAAAAAAAGGGTCACATACGTCACAGCAGCTTGACTCCAACCTCCTACTTCTGCTCCAGGTGCTGAATTGTTATGGAAAAGAAACCAGGCCAAGTTGAGATGAGTAGAAAGTGCCACCCTGGTCTCGTTTCCATTATCCCCAGAATTGAGCAAAACGTACATTTTTGCAAAGATAAACCTGTAATTGAATCACCTAGATTAAGAAAAAAACTAAACAAAAAAAAAGGTCAAATATGGTAAAGATGTTTTCATGCTAACAGGAAGTGGTTCCCCAGACGCGTTGGTCATCCAGTTCATCCCAAAAGTGTGTGGGAAACACTTGGTTGGTCTCCGGCATCACTGGACGAGACGTAGTCGGTTCGGTCCAAAACTATCAAACTCTCATAACAGCAGTCATTTGTCCAAAACTAAAAGTATTGAAATCTCCTTTTCTCTTTGGTTTGAAGAAAAGTCTCAATTCAATTCAATTCAATTGTATTTATATAGCGTCTATTACAACAGAAGTTGTCTCTAGGCGCTTTCCAGAGAGCCAGAACACGACATTACAGGATGACATATACGGAGTAAGAGACAGAAAAACACAGACCCCCGCAGCGCTTGACTTATGACGCTTTCACAAGTTGTGTAAGGATAAATTCATGGTAATTGTGTGTTAATATCTGAGTTAGTCACTGGCTGAGACATGAGGGGGCGTCTTCATCACGGTGGTTTGTCAGCAACACTTTGGCTGCAGGATGTCTAAGATCATAAAAATCACCTGGGTCGTCCAGTCATCGGCTCATAGCGTCATGTTCCAGGGCTTTCCTGCTCTTGTTGCAATATTTCATCTTAAAAGCCGTGAACGTTGTCGTGACAGCGGAGGAAAATGTCAGGAGACTGAATTCCTCTTGGAAACTTGGGTTCTCTGAATAAAGTCCTGCTGGGACCTGCAGCAGTTTAGCTCTTTCACCTACTCTACCTTGTGACAGAAATACGTTTGAAAAAGTCAGCTAATTGAATCTAAATAAACGCGGAGACTCGGAGACTAAACAAGGCAGCTGCTTTGACTTCCTTCTGCTTTGATGCACTGGGGTGGGGGGTGGGGGGTTTCTGTCTTTTTAATTTGTAGAGAGCTCAACCGGATCGTTACACGCAGGCAGCCCGGCGTTACTGAGACTGTGTGGTGTCAGATTGTGTCCGGTGAGGGTGTCTGTTTCCGTCTCAGGTCTGAGGGAGGATCGCCGTCGGCAGCGACGTCGTCAGACCCTGACGGGTGACTGCGACGCCGGTTTCCTGTCTCTCTATTTCCTGTTGCCCCCCCCCCCACAGCCTCCCTTCTTTTGCTCTCTGCCTACGAGACCAGGCCAACAATGCTTTGGCCGAATATTTAACCACTACGGTAGGGCTGTGCGATTAATCGATTTTAAAAGGAACCCTGCATATTAAGACATGTAGGTCTTAAAAGATAAATGTTGGTATCAATTATAACAATGTGATATAAAAAACCTTGTTGATGTCTTCGTTTTTTATAAAATTTGAAAATATAATTTAACTCGTAGGTCGCCATTGTTGTTTACATTCTGGGTAGTAACGTCACACGGTGGCTCCTGCTAACCCCCGTCCACTGTTCTGACACCCAGAAACAGATGAAAACACAGCTAAACAGGTGACGGCGCACCAGAAACACAGATCAAAACACAGCTAAACATTAAGGTGACGGCGCACCTACAAAAAAGTAAAAAAATAAATAAAAAAGTGCAGCCCCATAAAGCATGAACTATAAAAACACCATAAAACTCAGATAGACTAACAGACCACACGTTTCAACTAGCAGATAGCCGATGCTACAATAAAAACCCCAGCCAGATCTGGTGTCATTAAATTAAATAAAGATGTTCTTGCCTATTTGAAGCGAAGTCTGCGCCTCCCGTTTCGTCAAAGTCCCGGGCCAGTCCCCTCAGCCTCTGGTCTGTCATCACCCAGCACCGAGGCCGGTTTTAGGGGGGAGAGGGGGGGGGCTATGCCCACTCAAACGTGCATCCTGCCCACCGGCGTCTCCATCCCGGCGGCGGCGAGAGCGGATGGCGGTGCGCTGCAGGCTCTAAAGCCCCGGCTACGCCGTCTACGGCGTAGGCTACGTAGGCTATGCCGTAGCCTACGCCGTCTACGCCGTAGGCTACACCGTCTACGCAGGAGCCTAATGCACTGGTAAGATGCGCACGACATTGATCATTTTTGCAGATCTCCTGTGCATCACAGAACTTTGATCCAGTTTGCCTGAACCGAGACGTCTTATGGGCTCCCTCGTCAGCCTCCACGGCCGGGAGAGTGCTGCTCATCTATGTTTTAGATACCTGTCCCAGTTAAACTAACGCGGCTTATCTTCCCAGAGCCACCGCTCTACGTCATCGCCCCCAGAATGCATTGCGCAGGTAAAACATGGCGCCTCCCGCAGGTCAAAATATGTGATAAACATTGTAGATTTTTAAAGCAATTAGATTATTTTATGTGTTTCTAACAACATATTTTAGTATAAGAGAACAATTGTGGCTAATTAGGGACTACATGTCTTAATATGCAGGGTTCCTTTTAAATCTAAATCGGATTTATTAATCAAGACGATGTTAAAAATCGGAAAATCGATTTTTTACTTTGTTTGGTCAAGAAGATTGTTAATGTTGTCACTTTACTAAACTCAAGGAGGATTTAAAGTATCTTTCAGTTGCACTTCATTCCCAATAGGGAAATTTGTTTATTTTTCTTTCAAAATAAAGATAAAATATTTGAAACAATTTATTCCATTGTCTTTTGTAGTTTTACCAAAAAAAATCGAAATCGAAATCGAAAATCGGGTTCACAGGGAAAAAAAACGGGATTTTATTTTGGTCCAAAATCGCCCAGCCCTACACTACGGCATCAGTGGGACCTTCCAGACAATCGTACCCGAGGCCGTTGCAGCTGCAGGGCTTCCTGCACAGCCCCACTGTTGACCAACGCTTGTTTGGAAAGCACGGAGGTTCATCAGGTTATCATGTTACACTTTCATTTCATCACTGTCCTACATCGCTTTGCCATTGAGCAAGGATGGAAAGAAGTGTTTCCTCTCCGCTTCTGAAGTCGGTGTATTCACTCATTTGCCGTGAGCTTTGAAACAAAAAGGCCTGTCTCTCTCTCTCTCTCTCTCTCTCCCGACCCAGAGGAAGTAACTGAACCCATAATCAAAGCCAGGGTGTCTCCGTTTTCACCGTTCCAAGGGCACAGGTGTATCCGGGGGTGCCGGACCACACACGGGGCTGACCGCCCGCCCGCCCGCCCGCCGGCCGGCCCGCCCGGGCACGGTGACCTAAGTGTGGGGAGCTGCTTCCCCGGCCCCCACTATCATTAGCCCCGGCCGCAGCGGCAACGGCGATGCCGGTGACGGCCCTGAACAAACACTGCCATCCCAATCCATTTAGAGCAGTTTAATGCTCTGCGGGCTCGTGTGCAAACAAGACCCCGAGCGAAAAAGACAAGCAACTAGGAAACTCTAACGCACATGTGGTCACTTCAACTTTGAAGGACCGCCATCCTCGGAGGGGAAAGAATGACAAAATGATTGAAACAGATGTAGCTGTGGGTCTGTAGCTGCAGCAAGGCGTAATGGACGTAAAATTATAGTGCTGCGATTCCGTTTGACTGAACGGGCGGTGAGGAGATCAGACAAACTGCGGTGGCACTTAATTGTAATTAAAAAGTATTGCCTCTCTCATTTTCCTCCTAGAAAAAAAAAAAAAAAAAGAAGGGATGTAAACGTTCAGCATGTTCCTTACTGCAACCCTTTTCTGAGAAGCGTGTCTTTCTGCTGTTGCTACACTGTGAAAACCCTCTGGCCTCCGTCCAGAGCGTGTTGACAGTGTCAACACGGCGGCCGCACGCGGGGCAGACGCCGCGTGACTCACGCGGGGCTTTGTCGGATTGCACAGCTGGCGATGTCGCATCGCGAGGTCAAACTGCAGCCGTGATCCGGCTCCAGGTCGGGACGGTTACAGTCAGAGCCGCTCTGCTCCCCAGCAGCCAGCAGGAATGTGTTTGTTTAAGTCGTGATTTTCCACCTTCCAGTATGTCATCATGTCTGTGTGTCTGTCAGACTGCTCCCTCCGGGACTTTTGCTGTGCAGCGCGGCGGCGCGGCGCAGGTATGTCAGTAGGTTGCTGCCCCGAGGCCCTTGCAAAGGAAGCAGGATGTCAGTGACCTCAGAGAATTACTCCGTTAAACAAAAGGGGAAGTAGGTGGAGACGCATGCTCGGGCCTGCGTCGCGGGGCGGAGCCAAGAGAGAGCTCTCGGTAGGTTCTGTGGAAAGGCCAGGCAGTCAAGTCAGCTTTATCGCTATACGTTTCCTGCCTGACGCCACTCTAGGAGAGAGAACAGAGAGAGGAAGCAGGCAGAAAAACCCAGACAGGCTGAACAGTTGAACAGCTCTCGGACGCTACAGGATTTCATCACGGCTGCGTTTGGCTTTTGCTCGGCGACAATGGGACTATGTTGTTCTGAAAAGCAGCAGAAAAACTCTGAAATGCTTGCAAGCTTGAAGAAGGTGAGTGATCTTTGGAGATGTGCGGTCCGGCGTTGGGAGACTCTGTTAATGAAAGTGATTGTTGTGAACTTAGACTGATGGAATCTCTTTAGAAAATGGGATTAAACTTAAAGTTAAAGTGTTAAAGTTATAACTTGTGTTTAAACTATATAAACTATACTAATAACTTATAACAATTGCAATGAGAATTTCCCAAATCAGTGTACAGTTGTTTTAGTGTTTGCTATTGAACTATTCAGACAGATGTTTTGAGAACAGTTTATTGTTTTGTAACCGCTCTTGGTAAAGCTGCGTTTGTCCTGGATGTCAAAACTCTCCGCTCACGTAAAAGGATGCGTGACTTACTGCCATGCGTTGAGTAACTGTCTCGGTGTCAGCGTGCCGCCAGTGTGGACCGTGCACGCTGAGCTGGACGGCCCGGCCGCTGTGCAGCCGGTGTTTCTGGCGTTCCGCTTAATTCATTCTCCATAGATCCAATCAAACCGGCTCTGTTCCTGCACTTTAAAGAAACACTTACAGTCTTCCCTTTGAACTGAGTAAAAGAGCGGACTCATTCCAGGCACAAGTTTCTGCTCCTTATGAGCTTGGCTTTGATTTCCACAGACAGCCCCTGGCAGTCCGTCTCTCCGGCGGAGCCAGTTCTTTGAAAGTCGTATTCAGGTTTCAGAGTCAAGTGGATGTAAGCTGTCTGTCTGACCGCCCTGGGACAGCTGGAGGAGCAGACAGGCGGCTCCGGCCGCGGCCAAAAACACCTCTCTGTAATCCTTTATAGCAGTCTGGTAGGAGAAATGATAGGATGGAATTTTTATTTCACTTTTTTTTCTATTTTGTATCAACCCCACAGTATAATCTGAGGCTCTGCAGCCAACAATTGAAACTTCAATGTATGTGTTCTGCAGCACCAGAGGTGTCAAGTAACTAAGTACAAATACTTCGTTACCTTACTTAAGTAGAAATTTTGGTTATCTATACTTCACTGGAGTAATTATTTTTCAGACGACTTTTTACTTTTACTCCTTACATTTTCACGCAATTATCTGTACTTTTTACTCCTTACATTTTAAAAACAGCCTCGTTACTCTATTTCATTTCGGCCTTTAATAAAAACTATCCAGTTAAATTGCTCCATCCGGATAGAGTGAATTTGGTTGTGGTTGTTTCAGATGTTCTTGTCCAGTTTTGTTCTTACATCCGTTCCCTCAGATTCCTGCAACTAAACTTGGATGTACATTCCAATAAAGGTTAGGATAAATGATAACATGCCTCTGAAGTTTGACTTTTTGCACCATTACAATACTTATAGGCAACTAGTCATCATATCTCCTGCTCTCTGAAACACATGTTAATGCTCAATAGTACACATATATGGTTCTTTAATATATTTGCATTATACTAAGATACATTCATTTTCAATGGCTTTTGTCCTTAATGGCTTTTTCCCCCCTTACATTACTTTTACTTTTATACTTTAAATAGTTTTGAAACTAGTACTTTTATACTTTTACTTTTACTCGTGAGGCCCAGTCCATGGTATCGATCCCTTCATCCATTTCATTTTGGCCTTTAAATAAAAACTATTCAGTTAAATTGCTCCATCCGGATAGAGTGAATTTGGTTGTGGTTGTGGCTCAGAAAAGAACAACATGAACGCCATTATTATTATTAGAGTTATGAGAGTTGTGTGTGTGTGTGTGTGTGTGTGTGTGTGTGTGTGTGTGTGTGTGTGTGTGTGTGTGTGTGTGTGTGTGTGTGTGTGGAGGCTCTAATATGCATCTCTGGATGTTTTCTGGTGAGTATTTTGACTGGGGGGGGGGGGGGTAACCATCGTGGGAAAGATGGAACCGGCCACGTGACTCTGTTGCCATGGCGCCTGGGTTACCGTGCAGACGGTGCAGGCGCTGCGATGCAGACCCATAACTCTCTTATCCTCCAGTCATCACCATCTCCGTCTCATGCAGATAAGTGATTTTCATGGAAAAGCAGTGAGAACATTAGTCTTTAAAACGATTACGTATAGAAGGCCCGGCCGGAGGGTCTTATGGTTTCCTTTGTGTTGGAAATTAGACCAATTCATTACGTGAATCTAAACGCACACTCCTTTTCCTCCCTGCCCGTCCCATGTGATCAACGCCAGCCGGGGTACTTGGGAGTCTCACATTGCGCAGTATGCATCTCATCTGGTCTGCATTTCTGACTGGGGAGAGCGTGTGAAGAGAAAGAGGGGTGGGGGGGGGGGCGTGAGAGGGAGAGACACGGCCAGACGGAGAGAGAGAGGGGAAGATGTGGGGATTCTCCAAGCCCTGCTTTTCTGCAGTGCTGAGCAAAGGGGGAGGAGAAAGAGAGCGAGAGACCCCACCAGTGTCTGTTGCTGGGACTTCACCCCCTCCTCCTCCTCCTCCTCCTCCTCCTCCTCCTCCGCCTCCTCCTTCTCTCTGCCTTGGACCATTCCTCTTTTCCTTCCCTACGTCTGTCGTGTAGCTTGCCTTTCCTCCATCTGGGTCTGGAAAAGGCTGGTCCAGCTCTGGGATCGGGGTCCGGAGGAGGCAGGGGTTTAGAGAGACGGACAGGGAGAGGACTCAGAGGAGAGGGAGAGGAAACATCCACCGTATCCAGGGGGATTCCATCACTCTGCTGGGCGGCGTGTGATCGTTGAAGGCGATGGACGGGGCTGGGAGGAGGCGTTCCCGGCTGGGGATGTAGGGCTCCTCCACAGCCCTTCTCTCCCGTGTGCGTGCACGGCGGCGGGCCGTTGGGAAGGCTGTGCTCAGCCTTGGGGATCCACTCAGAGAGGAGCGCTCGCTGCTTCTGCTGGGGAGCACCAGGGGCTCAGACCAGCGGCACCATGCCGGAGGCCAACTACCTGTTCTCCGTGTCCTGGGGATACATCAAGGTGTGTCCCGGAGGAGAGCTCACCGCGTTTGTTTATGTTGTTCTGGCGTCCCTGGTTTTTAGACTGATGATCTTTTAATGCCGCGACGACAGACGGGGAATGTGCTCGCTCTGATTTTTGTCTCTGTGTGCTTCTGCTCGGACTGAGGCTGCACGGCTTTGGAAAATTGCGTCATTTTGTGTCACTGGGAAGACATGATGCACTGGATTTTTACGTCCTGCAGATTCAAACCCAGACATGATCCCAAACCTTACATCCCACATAAACACAGCGGCGCCGTCATGGGACGGTGTCTGCAGGGGGAGATGAGAATAAAACAGCTTTGCTGTATAATCTTTTCTTTCTGCTTCCAGTTCAAGAGGATGCTGAACCGGGAGCTGAGCCACCTGTCTGAGATGAGCCGCTCAGGCAACCAAGTGTCCGAGTACATCTCCAACACCTTCCTGGGTGAGCACAAGTCTCTGCAACGTACCACTCCAGTTACCCAGCATCCTCTAGGGAGGAGCATGTATTCTGCATGTCACTGAGGTGGGAACCCTAAAGCAGTGGTTCCCAACTTTTTTCCTTGTCCCCCCCTACTTGTGTCTAAGACCAGCCGGGCCCCCGACCCGTACGTACTAGCACCAATAGAGTAAAGTGGTGCGTTAAAAATCTTTAATTGAAAAAAAATGACATTATGTTTTTTTGTTACATTTCTCTTTGGTTTACCCTGTACTTTGTTTTTCTCACCTTACTTTTGTGTCACCAATGTATAAAATAAGCACAAAAAATAATTGAAAGGACATAAAATAATTTCTGAAAAATGTCTCTTTTAATATGAGAGTAACATTTTTTAACATTTTTCCTTTAACAACCTGTCGGAGTAGTAGTATGATTAAATGTTGAATTATGATATAATAATACGTTTTTAAGTTTTTATCCTGATAAATAAGTATTTTAAAATGACCAAAATGACCAAAATATATTTCTAAGTGGGTTAATACAGACTTGGATTACAGTATTCCATTAGGTGTGTTATTGTGATTTTTTTATTTATTTAACATGTGCAAATATAATTTTTACAACTGCATATCCTCAAAGCAGACAAAGTTTCGTGCCCCCCCAGAGATCTTTGCCCCCCCCCCAGGGGGGGCCCGGACCCCAGGTTGGGAGACACTGCCCTAAAGCGTGTCCAGTGGTCGGGATACTCCCCTTACTGGGTCTGCATCGCTGCTCTGAAACCAGTCTGATCTGGTCTGGAGCAGACAGATCCCCTGGTTGTGACTGCAGAGATGTGTGAGGGAGGAGGGAGGGCTTTATTCTGAGGGAGGACTTCCCTCCGGAGACCTGAGCAGCGGGGGGGGCTGAGGGGGCTGGATGCATGCGTGCATACTGTGTACATCACGTCTGGATAGAGAGACGCTGCATTATTCATCAGGATAGCGGTCTTTCCTTGTCTTGGAACCCCCCCAGGGCATTTGGTGACTCACGGCCCACCCCAACCTCCAGTCCAGCGGTTTCCCTCTCAAATCCAATCAAATCAAATCAAATTTTATTTATATAGCACCTTTCATGCATAAGAAATGCCGCACAAAGTGCTTTGCATTAAAAACAATAGCCAAAAACCGGTGCTAAAAGCTAAAAGAAAGAAGGATAAGATAGGCTATGAGGTTAAAATACACGCTACACTTCAAAAACTCAAAATCTTAACAAGAATATTTGTCTTATTTCTAGTTAAAATGTCTCATTTTTAGTCAAAAAATGTGAGCGAAGACGGAGCTGCTTTAAGACACCAGCACAGCAGCGCAGCTCTAAAGCGTAGCGGTGTTGTTATCTGCGCTGCGTCTGACACCTGTCCGTCGGCCGGGGGTTCATGTTCCTGCAGCTTCTTGGATGCTGCAAATGAGGTTTCAGTGTTTTTAATCACTGCAGCAGAGACGCTGCACAAATGCAGATTAGTGTTGTTTCTGTCAGCCTGTTTACATTTTAGTTTTAGTCTCGTCTTTGGGCCGAGCTATCATTTTAGTTTTTATTAGTTTTAGTAACGTTCATTCTCCTTTTAGTCGTGTCAAGTTTCAGTCGACTAAAAGTCTGAGCATTTTAGTCTTATTTTAGTCAGAATTGTCCAGGACCATTTTAGTCTAGTTTTAGTCAAAGATTGTATTTAGCCAAACCCATTTTACAATTCAAACAAGGTTATCTTATTATTATTATATTATTCTTACCTTATAGACTCAAGAATACATTCATTCCAGATACAGAAGACTCTAATTTGAGTTTACAACATATTTATTTTTCCGCATTTCTCCCCATCCTTTTCTTTTTCAACGACATATTCGGTTTTCTTTTCCAGGTCTATGTAGGAAAGTGGATCCAAAAATTAAACTAGTTTAAAGACTAAACCAGAGAAAACAACCTAAAAAAAGTATATTAAGGATCTTTGTCAGAACATTTCGTCTCGTTTTGGTCAACGAAAATGAAGACACATTTTAGCAGAGTTTTTATTCTGTAATCTACTTTTTAGTCTGGTTTTTTTTCTTCTACGATATTGCATTATATATTTAATTATCGTTATCGTCACATGACCAGCATTTTCCTCAGGTGATAAAGGTTTGTTGACAACGATATTTAGTCATCACTTTCATTGACGAAAGCAGCTTTAATGCAGATAGCTGGAGTTTCACATTCATGCATATGGAGATGACATTTCTCCTTTGAGGTGGCAGAGCGGCAACAGGAAGACTGAGTCACACGCAGCAGCTCAATGCAAACAAGCTCTTCCTTTAAACGTTTCAGCTAAACACGACAACTTTCCAGGGTTCTCAGAATTGTTATTGCAACATATTTCTGCACGATTTATGGTCATAACATGTCATTAGCACTTCCTGACTGGGCTTTATCACGCCATCACATACAGATTTGCGTGGAAATGATTTTTTTTCAATTGATTTCAGTCTTTTCTTCTCCGTGTTACTCGTCTCTGCATGTGTTTTAGGGGCTGAGGAGGAAAATAAGAGAAAAGTTGATTAAATGTCAGTGCAGCTTTAATGTCACAGGGGTGTGAGCATAGACATATACGTATATATGTCTATGGGTGTGAGAGGGCCCCGTCCTCCAGCCGTTTACTCCAAGAGACACTGTAAACTCTTCTTTTTTTGTCACACTTTACAGCTTGTATTTTATTGACACAATCTCAGCCAAAATCCAGAATCAATTCAATGAAAAGCTATGTATCTTACACCTGGTGATTGAACAGCTTTGTGGCCTCCAGAACGGGACAAAAACCTGGAAAAAATGTCTATATGATGACGTCATTTGCTTTAATTTGGACCCATTCTTTTTTTTTCCAACATTATCTTTAGCTTTATTTGGTTTTCAAATCCTTCCAATGATACACAACAATAAGAGTGCTCTTACATAAAACAAGACATCAAGGGCAGCTGAATTGCAGCTGAAAAGGTCAGGTATTTATGAGATATCATAAAGCAACACTCAGTTTAGTTTTATATGAGTAAAGGAAAGAAAAAAAGAAAGAAAGAAAGAAAAAAAATAAAAATAAAACCCCAAACAAAACAAGAAAATAACAACAATCGAAACAACAAAGGTTTCTCTATTTTTCAAGGGTTAGCCAAAATTATTTCACCATTGTGCATACACTGCAAAAACTCAAAATATTACCAGGAAGATTTGTCTTATTTCTAGTTAAAATGTCAAATTTTTAGTCAGAAAAATCTCATTACACTTAAAACAAGAGTAATTACTAGAAAAATAACTTGTTATTTGATAATTTTCACCTGTTTCAAGTAAAGTTTCACTTGAAATAAGTAGAAAAATCTGCCAGTGGGACAAGATTTATCTTCTCATTACAAGCAAAACAATCTTGTTCCACTGGCAGATTTTTCTACTTATTTTAAGTGAAAATCTACTTGAAACAGGTGAAAATTGTTGTTTTTTCCAGTGATGAGTCTTGTTTTAAGTGTAATGAGATTTTTTTTTACTAAAAATGAGACATTTTAACATTTTAAATAAGACGAATATTCTTGTTAAGATTTTGAGTTTTTGCAGTGTAGTTCAGAAATACAAACTTGAATGTACAGTTCACACAAAATAAAGAAATCAAGTACCAAAAGAAATGTAAACTCGTCTTTTAATCACCATTCCTTCCTCTTTTTGTATCTTTCAATGTCCGTGCAGACAAGCAGAATGAGTTGGAGCTGCCCTGCCCGGTGCAGAAGTCGAGGGAGAGGAAACGGAGGCAGGGCCAGACGCAGCCGCCGCCGCAGACGCAGCAGCAGCAGCAGCAGCCGCAGGTCGGCATGATGACGCAGATCAGCGGCGTGAGGAAGCTCAGCCACACGTCCAGCATCTCTGCCGGCAGCGGAAATCGCTTCGGGGTGAAGACGGACCAGGAGGAGCTGCTCTCCAAGGTGAGCACCGCACGCACGGGCTGATCTCCCACTACTGTTGGTGTGTTAAGTGTTGGCGTCTCTCTTCTAAAACCTGTGAATCCTGTTCTCTCTAACAGGACCTGGAGGACATCAACAAATGGGGACTGAACATTTTCAGAGTGGCTGAACATTCGCACAACCGACCGCTCACGTGCATCATGTACTCCATCTTCCAGGTCAGTCTCCTCCTTCCCCGTCCTCCACGTCTGCCCCATGAAAGCATTCAAACAGAAACAGAAACAGCTGCAACTAGTGGAGAAGACGGGATAACAGCTGATTATCAGCTTAAATTAAAGGCAGTTGGACTTGACAGTGACCCGTACAGTTACCCCAAGAACCAGTGGTCCATGGACATTAATATTTGGTACAGTTACCAAGAACCAGTGGTCCATGGACATTAATATTTGGCCACGAATCCAGTTACTGATATTTATATGTACTTAATTTCTACGCCGGGGAAATACACGAAGCAAAGCTTGAAGGCTTACAAAAGTCTTGACGCTTGGTCCGACTTCAAGGCAGGATTTGTTGTAGAAATTAAAGTGATGAGGACACTGAACTTTATGATTGGACCGTTTAACGTTAGCTACCCAAAAATCCAACATTACCTGATACAAAATGGGAACCACAAATCCACGTTTCGGTGTCTGGAATCCAGTTGTTTCTGTGAATTGCAGCGATCCATTTGTCTCTCTTAAGCTTATTTTTCATCAGTCTGTAAAACGATAACTCCGATTTCTTGCTAAATCTTCGAGTACAGTCGATCGTACAACAGCTCTTTCCCATTTTAGATGTTTTCCAGTTGCTCAAACTGAAAGTCTACGCTGACACTCGGTCTTTCTGACACTCAGTGGGCGTAACCCGCTGGGAAGTCGCATCTGTGACGTCATGTGCATTCCCTCTACTTGGGGACCATTAGCTGCTGAACCAGCTTCCTAGCTGGGAATGATCTTGGGTGGGGGTGGCTTCTTTGGTTTAAAGACAGAAAACGGAACCTAACGAGCTGCTGGTTGAAAATACGACCAGCACAATGAAGCATCTTTTGATCACGGCCTCGGCAAAGGTCCAGTTTCTCTAAATGTTCCTTGTTTGTGTCGCACGCAGGAGCGAGACCTCATGAGGACGTTCAAGATTCCCACGGACACCTTTGTGACGTTCATGCTGACCCTGGAGAGCCACTACCACTCGGACGTGGCCTACCACAACAGCCTGCACGCCGCCGACGTGGCCCAGTCCACGCACATCCTGCTGTCCACGCCCGCCCTGGACGTAGGTCCCCCCCCCCGGCTTCTCCTGCCAACCCGTGGTTCATTACCTTGTTGTGCTCGGAAACAGTTACATTTTAAGTTTGTCGGCTAAAGATAGATCTGATCTGGAAACCTGGTTAGCATGTGGCGTCACTGGAGCGTGCTAGCCCGCCACCACTGTTGTTACACTGCAAAAACTCCAAATCTTAACAAGAATATTTGTCTTATTTCTAGTTAAAATGTCTCATTTTTAGTCCAAAAAATGTTATTACTCTTAAAACAAGAATTTTCATCTTTTTCAAGTAGATTTTCCCTTAAAATAAGTAGAAAAATCTGCCAGTGGACCAAGATTTTTTTGCTTGTAATAAGAAGATAAATCTTGTTCCACTGGCAGATTTTTCTACTTATTTCAAGTGAAAATTTACTTGAAACAGGTGAAAATTGTCAAATAACAAGTTATCTTTCTGGTGATGACTCTTGTTTTAAGTGTAATGAGATTTGACTAAAAATTAAAAATTTTAAGTAGAAATAAGACAAATATTCTTATTAAGATTTTGACAATTTTCACCTGTTTCAAGTAAATTTTCACTTGAAATAAGTAGAACCATCTGCCCGTGGGACAAGATTTATCTTCTCATTACAAGCAAAAAAAAAATCTTGTTCCACTGGCAGATTTTTCTACTTATTTTAAGTGAAAATCTATTTGAAACAGGTGAAAATCGTTGTTTTTTCCAGTGATGAGTCTTTTTTTAAGTGTAATTAGATTTTTTTGACTAAAAATGAGACATTTTAACTAGAAATAAGACGAATATTCTTGTTAAGATTTTGAGTTTTTGCAGTGCTTGTGTTGAATTGTGCTATACAAATAAACTTACCTTGCCTCTTCATCCTCCCTTCCTCTCCCCAAACACAGGCGGTCTTCACCGATCTGGAGATCTTGGCAGCCATTTTCGCAGCAGCCATCCACGACGTCGACCACCCCGGGGTGTCCAACCAGTTTCTCATCAACACCAGTGAGTGCATCTGGGAAAAAAAACCCAAAAAACATAGAAAATCACAAACATCCAGTCAACATTTACAAGAATAGTTACCACGGCCGACTCCTAACTATTCTGTCCTCTGCGATGATCAGACTCGGAGCTGGCTCTGATGTACAACGACGAGTCCGTGCTGGAGAACCACCACCTGGCCGTGGGCTTCAAGCTGCTGCAGGAAGACAACTGTGACATTTTCCAAAACCTGACCAAGAAACAGCGGCAGACGCTCCGGAGGATGGTCATAGACATGGTGAGGAAACGTCTGCATGCCTGCACCACACTGCAGCTCATCCACTCCCTGATCCCATCTTTAAATGAATCATTACTGGGGCTGGGGATCCATTCAAATCCCATTCTTAAGATTCAGAACCGATTATCAAAATTTGATTTGATACGATTCGATTCCGATAATGATTTGGGTTAGTGTTATCAAAAATGTTTTTTGAGCTGTTGCATGAATTATATGACTGTAGTTCTGCAACATATCAATACTATTATTATATTGAGATTAAACAGCAAGTATTGGCAACTAATGATGCTGTAAGGACCAATCAGCTCCCAGAATGCTGATAGAACTGCTTTCAGAAACATCGTGGGCAATGTTCCCTCTAAACTGCGCGCGTGCGCAATCGCGCACTGCCCGCATATTCTCAGCGCACAAGAAAGTCTATCCAGCGCAGTGCTTTAAGTGGGCCGGTACGCGCCGGTACGGAGTACCCCCACTTCTCAATATTAGCCTCTGGCGTACTGGGACTTCTAGTAGTTCAAGTAGATTTTCACTTAAAATAAGTAGAAAAATCTGCCAGTGGAACAAGACTTTTTTGCTTGTAATGAGAAGATAAATCTTTTTCTACTTATTTCAAGTGAAAATTTACTTGAAACAGGTGAAAATTGTGTTTTTTTCCAGTGACGAGTCTTGTTTTAAGTGTAATGAGATACTTAAAAATAAAGCGTGCATATGTGATGTTGCTCACAGTCGTCCTCAGTTTGCTCAGGGAGCTTGTGTGTGTGCCCAGATACATGAAAAATTAGAGGGAACATTGATCGTGGGTCAGAATTATGAAACAGATCCAGGGAGGAAACAGAGACGGATGAAATCTGTTTTATTTTTTCCTACATTCCGTTTTTATTTGTTCCATTTTCGGTCTATTTCGGTTTTTAATTTTTGAGAATTTGGTTTTTAGCATTTTATGCAAATGTAACCCCAAGACAGTATATTAAGTAAAGAAATATAGAGAATTTATGCAATTATAACTGAAAACTTTAATGTTTTCATACCTTTAAACATATTTAAAGGCAAACACATGGCAGTAGTTATTCTGGTGTCCAACAAAACATTCCTCTTTTGGGCATAGACCAAAAAATACCAAAAGTTGTAAGGATGAAAAAAAAAAGCGATCATTAGACATACGAATCGATTTTTAGGAATTAATATGAGAATCGATTTAGAATCAGATAATTGATTATTTCAACACAGGTCTAATCATTCCATCGTGTGTATTTTCTTTGCTGCCCAGGTCCTGGCGACGGACATGTCTAAACACATGAGTCTCCTGGCTAACCTGAAAACCATGGTGGAAACCAAGAAGGTGACCAGCTCTGGCGTGCTGCTGCTGGACAACTACACGGACCGGATGCAGGTGAGGAGCTTGTTTTTCTCTGATGGAAACATTCCCGTGTGAAGCCGGGGGAAACGTGATGCTGATCAGCCGCTGTTCCTGCAGGTGCTGCGGAACATGGTGCACTGTGCAGACCTGAGCAACCCCACCAAGCCCCTGGACCTGTACCGCCAGTGGACCGACCGGATCATGGACGAGTTCTTCCACCAGGGGGACCGAGAGCGGGAGAGGGGCATGGAGATCAGCCCCATGTGTGACAAAAACACCGCCTCGGTGGAGAGAACTCAGGTACAGAGCACCGGCGCTCAGCTCCACACGCAAACGCCACGGTTTTTAATTCTGAATTAATTATTCAGAATTAAACAATTCTCCTTCCAGTTTACATGGAAATAGTAATTCCGAATTGAGGTTTACATGGAAAACACGTTTGATGGTCTTTCTCCAATTCCTCTCCAGGTCTGGGGGTTGGGAAGGTTCTGATTGGATAGGGGGGGGACCGGAAGTTAAACTACCGGAAGAAAAACTAACTTTTTTTATATTGTGCACTTCGAGAATAAAGTTGAAATGTCGAGAATAAAGTCGAAATTTCGTGAATAAAGTCGATATTTCGTGAATAAAGTCGAAATTTCGAGAATAAAGTCGAAATTTCGTGAATAAAGTTGATATTTCGTGATTAAAGTCAAAATTTCGAGAATAAAGTCGAAATTTTGAGAATAAAGTCAAAATTTCGGGAATAAAATCGAAATTTTATAAAGTTGAAATTTCAGCCGTCAGCTATAGGAATTAACAATTATTTAGCAAAAAAATAAGCATAGCTGATTTTTCAGGAAGGATAGGTGATCTTTTCAGGACTTATGGGCCAATTAATTATTCCGAATTAAATAATTCAGAATTAAACTATTTCTTTTTACGAGAATAAAGTCATAATATAATGTTGCGAGAATAAAGTTGTAATATTACGAGAATAAAGTCATAATGTTGCGAGAATAAAGTCGTAATATTACAAGAATAAAGTCGTCATATTACGAGAATAAAGTCATAGCCTAATGTTGCGTGAATATAGTTGTAATATTACGAGAATAAAGTCATATTGTTGCGAGAATAAAGTCGTAATATTACGACTTTATTCTTGTAATTTTACGACTTTATTCTCATAATTTTATGACTTTATTCTCGTAATTTCCAAATTTTTTTTGTCTTAGTTTGGCCCTAATACTCTGTCGTACATTTTAATTCTGAATTAAAGAGGAATTAAACTTCCCATGCAAACACACTCAAAGTTGTAGTTTTTTAATTCTTTATCTTCTAACATCTGTGTTGCTTATGTCTCCAGGTGGGCTTCATCGACTACATCGTGCACCCTCTGTGGGAGACGTGGGCCGACCTGGTCCACCCCGACGCCCAGGACATCCTGGACACGCTGGAGTTCAACAGGAACTGGTACCAGAGCATGATCCCCCAGAGCCCGTCTCCCCCCTTCTACAGCGACGGGGAGGGAGAGGGAGGCCCGCACGCCGACAGCGAGGGCGAGCCCGGAGAGACCAAGTTCAACTTCAACCTGACCGTGGACCCCGACGACAGACAGAGCGGACTCATAGAAAGCAGAGTGATGGACACGGCTCTCCGACGTGACTCCGGTCAGGACAGAGTAGACGTGCAGACGCACGACGTCTCCCCGGCGGAGACATAGCTGACCCGGTGGCGTCCTCGGAGAGCGGAAACCTCTCACGGAATTGATTTTATTTGCAGTGGAGCAATCCTGCAAACCCTGGCTCTGCGGAGCCGCCTGGATGAAAGGGTCTGACTGAATGTGGGGCACCCCTGCGGCTGAGGCCTGGAAACCCTGTGGCAGTTTGTTTAGCGCGCCCCTCGGAGGAGCTGGAAGAGCGAGTGCTCTGTTCTCGGAGGAAGGGACTGCAGAGGCGCGGCTGAATCTGGGCCGTCGCACACCCACAGTCTGAAATCAGCGGTACGAATCCATGAACTGAGAGAAATCCACCTTCCAAACTTGCACTTCAGGACAATTTTGTCTTCACGTGGAACATTTGTAATGTCTTGAGACTGGAGAGCACATGGAGTCCAACCAAAACTACAGGTCTGCAAGTTACTCGGAACCAAGTAGTTTTTTTGTGTTTTTTTTTTTAAAAACACTTGTATAAAAATAACTGGTGTGCCTTTTTCCTTTTTTTTATGTGTTTTTATAATTTATTGAACACATTCATGAAGCTGTAAAATGTTTCTGATTTTCTACAAAGCGACATAGCTGTGTGTCACAGTCTTCCTGATGTCCTGGCAATAGTATCAGCTCTCTCACTGACATGTGTCAAGAATCGCTCCACTTCCCAGCACGACTTGCACTTTGTGGAACACTGTAAAGAAATGAGGAGTAGCACGGAGAGCAGCTGCAGGCCTCATAAACCAAATCATCGCAACCAGTTATTCCACATATAGAGGGAATGCACGTGACGTCACAGCGGGTTACGCCCACTGAGTGTCAGAAAGACTGAGTGGCAGCGTAAACTTTCAGTTGGAGCACTTAAAAAACATCTAAAATGGGAAAGAGCTGTTGTGCGATCGACTGTTCTCATAGATTTAGCAAGAAATCTGAGTTATCGTTTTACAGACTGCCGAAAAGTAAGCTTAAGAGAGACAAATGGATCACTGAAATTCACAGAAACAACTGGATTCCAGGCACCTAAACGTGGATTTGCGTTCCCATTTTGTAACATTTTGTAATGTTGGATTTTTGGGTAGCTACACTGCAAAAACTCAAAATCTTAACAAGAATATTTGTATTTTTTCTAGTTAAAATGTCTCATTTTTAGTCAAAAGAAATCTCATTACACTTAAAACAAGACTCATCACTGGAAAAAAACAACAATTCTCACCTGTTTCATGTAGATTTTCACTTGAAATAAGTAGAAAAATCTGCCAGTGGAACAAGATTTTTTTGCTTGTAATGAGAAGATAAATCTAGTCCCACTGACAGATTTTTCTACTTATTTCAAGTGAAAATTTACTTGAAACAGGTGAAAATTGTCAAATAACAAGTTATATAATATATAATGAGACATTTTAACTAGAAATAAGATAAATATTCCTGGTAAGATTTAGAGTTTTTGCAGTGTAACATTAAACGGTCAAATCATTTGTGACTAAATATTAATGTCCATGGACCACTGGTTCTTGGTAACTGTACGGGTCAGTGTCAAGTCCAACTGCCTTTAATTTAAGCCGATAATCAGCTGTTATCCCGTCTTCTCCACTAGTTGCAGCTGTTTTTGCTGATGTTTTGCCACTCAGAGAGAGTAAGGGGACGTAGTCCAGTGGGAAAGTGACGTCAATGCAAACCCTCTATTCCTTCAAAACTTCGAGAGAGAACCTCCAAAGATGCTGTAAAGAAAGCACTTTGTGGATTTCACTGCCGCTCGTCCACAGTGTGATCAGGCACCTGCAGGGCCGTCGCGTCCTGCAGGTGAGGCTTCCAGGTCCAGGTCAGACCTGCGTCCTGGCGTCTTCCCCGTTCCCCGCTCAAGGCCGACCACTCCAAACTCATCTAAGGTTAAAGTTCAGACCCCGTAGCTGTTAGAAACGCCACCCCCCCCTCCGTGCTTCCTCACTCCATCGGTTCACAGAGACACACCTGTCAACCCCCCTGAATGCGCTTTTACACCGCGACCCGTTTGTGCACAAATATACATTTAACCCAGTTTTTACAAAGCAACATGTTCGTGACGGAATATTTGTATTTGCATCTTTTTTTTTTGAATATCGCAGCACCTTGAATATGTGGCCGGTTCTGCAGCTGGTTGCAGATCGGTTCCAGACTTCCTTAAAGGTACCACGGTGTATGACACGGGGGGGTTTGGGGTCCAGATACGACGCCCCCCCCCCAAGTGTGAGTGTGTGTGCGTGAGAGAGAGAGAGAGAGAGAGTGTGTAAGTGGTCACAGAGGTTGCACAGTCTTGTTGCACCCAGCTCTGTTGCGCTGACAGTGTATTTATTACCTTTTCCTTGTAATATGATAATATTGACTGCTAATATCTCTGTATATTTGATATTATTTATACGCACTACAACACGTCAGTCACAGTTTGACCGAACTCGTCTCGTGGTTCGTCTGTATTTCCTAAGATATTTTGCTATATATCCCCTTAAGGGGAACAGAAGGTATGTTAGACTTGATAATCCAGCCAGAAACGTTGGTGAAGTGTCCCCCGGGCTCTGAATCTGCGTTCCTGGCGGAGGGTGGCGGAGGGCTGGACACTTACTGCAGCATGTACGGTGACAGGTCACTGTACAGCTGTGGGAGGATAGAAGTATATAGAAAACATTGTTTCAAATGTATTTTTTCAGTGTTTTCTTCACAGTATATTGGTGTACAGTATGTTGTGCTCAAGAAAAGTTTTCTATCTGATTATTAAAATAGATACGTATATAACAAAACCTTGTGGTCTGGATGTTATTAGGTCAACTTTGTTTTGTCTGGCTTCTTTTGTTTTGTCCAATTCTGCAACCTCAAATGCAGAAATGATGTGAAAAAAGCACATTTGGATAGTACATTTGCACCAATTATGTTCAAGGACTCAAAACCGAGTCCGATGAAACCACCCACGACTCTCTATGTCTAAACATTCAAAAGTTATGGCAGAAAGTAGGAACTATCAAATATGGACCAATCAGATTAAATTCAATTCAATTTTATTTATATAGCGTCTAATACAACAGATGTTATCTCTACCCAGAACATGAACATAAACATAAACATAAACCCCTGAGCAATTATTACATAAACAATGGCAGGTAAAAACTCCCCTAGTGGGAGAAAAGCCTTAAGCCAAACAGTGGCAAGAAAAACTCCCCTTTAGGAGGGAAGAAACCTTGAGCAGGACCAGGTTCATAAGGGGGGACCCTCCTGCCGAGGGCCAGACTGGGGGAGTCAGGGACGTCAGCAGCACACAGCAGGCAGGTGGAAGCAGCAACAGCAGTCATCCACGTAGGCAGGTGGAAGCAGCAACGGGATGACCGGGGATGGGAGGGGGGGACCGGGACCGCAGGCCAGAACGCAGCTCCCAAGGCTCCGGCCTGCAAACATGTACAAAAGAGAAAAAAGGGGGCCAGCACAAGAAACTACAGGAACGATGGACAAAAATTATAGCTATGAGATATTTATAATAAATAAAAATGGAAATGGAGAAGAGAGAAAGGGAAAAGGAGAGGAGAAGAAGGGTGAGAGGCACCGCCCAGCGCATCATGTTGGTGCCCCCCTGCAGCATAAGCCTATAGCAGCATATCTACCACCAAGCTATATTTGAGACTAACTATTATAGTCTTGTTCTATAGCTGCAACTATGACTACTGACTCTAACACACTAGAGTTTACACTAAATAGAGATTTACCAACACCAGCTAGAGGTTTACTAAACACTAACTATAGGCTTTACTAAACAGAAAGGTTTTAAGTTTAGTTTTAAAGGTGGAGGTGGTGTCAGCCTCCTTAACCCAGATTGGAAGTTGGTTCCAAAGTAATGGTGCCTGATAGCAGAACGCCCGCCCTCCAAATCTACATTTGGATACTCTAGGAACTACGAGTAAACCTGCCCTCTGGGAGCGGAGAGCTCTGCCAGGAACATAAGGCACTATCAGGTCTTGTAAATACTGCGGAGCTAAGCCGTTTTGGGCTTTATATGCAAGTAATAAAATTTTAAATTGGATTCTGAATTTTACAGGTAGCCAATAGAGCGACGCTAACACTGGAGGGACGTGGTTTCTCCTGGTAATTCCTGTCAGTACTCGTGCTGCTGCATTTTGGATCAGCTGGAGCCTATTCAGCAAATTACTTGGACATCCTGCTAACAACACATTACAGTAATCTAGTCTAGAAGATACAAACGCATGAACTAGTTTTTCTGCATCACTCTGCGAGAGGATTTTCCTAATTTTTGCAATATTACGGAGATGGAAAAACGCTATTTTACAAACCTGATTAACATATGGTTTAAACGACAAATCCTGATCGAAAACAACACCAAGGTTTCTCACAGTTGCACTGGAAGCCATCGCAAAACCATCTAGTCCCTTCCTAAGATGCTCTGGACCAAGAATGATAACCTCTGTTTTATCTGAATTTAGAAGCAAGAAATTTCTGGACATCCAGTCCTTGATGTCCCTAAGACATGCCTGAAGTTTAACTAACGGTTCTGTTTCATCCGGCTTCATAGACAAATAGAGCTGCGTATCATCAGCATAGCAATGAAAGTGTATGCCGTGATTCTGGATTATACTTCCCAACGGCTGCATGTATAAACTGAACAAGATTGGCCCTAGCACTGAACCCTGCGGAACACCATAACAGACCCTTGACTGTTCTGAAGAAACCTCATGTACATGAACAAACCCGGAACCTGTCAGATAGGTAACGCTTTGAAAGAGAAAAGTAATGCGCGTCGTCGCAGGATGGAGACGTATATTTTGATGTATAACACACCTGGGTGCACGTTACGGTTCGGGCAAAGAAGCGGCTGAAGGAATGGCATAAATTGCACCAAAATTACACGATTAATTCAAAATGGCCGACTTCTGTTTCGTGCATGTACGTCAAACATGGATCTATTATATAACTGGATACAGTACCAAAAATGGCCGCCCATTCATTTCAATGCATTCTGCTCAGCCAGCGCATGTGCCGAAAAAATTTCGGACTTCCTGGTTTACTTTCTGGTACACGGGCCCATAGAGGATGCGCAGTTGAGTCACCTCCCATGATGCTCTGGGGCACATCAATGGCACCGACACGGCCGTGACGTCACCCCCATGGCCCCATGGGATTTTTTGTTGCAGTACCGCGGCTGGCCACCGGAAAAAATCGCCACACCTTCTGAGCGCGAGACTGGGGGGCTGACGTCAAACCATAGACATATATAAAGGCTAGATGACTCGCCCGCTGCTGCCAATGCAGAGCGACGTCGTCACACGGCGGCCATCTTGCCTCACGGGAGCTCGCTCACTTTAACATTGTGTTTAATGGTGCATGAACTGCTTAAACAACCTTAACTTGCTCAATTCTCAACAGATTTTGTAACAGTTTGGTTTGTCATGAACGTCAGAGATGTAGTTATGACACTGCATACTTGTGAATAATTATAAACATTGACAAACGTACTTTTATATGAAAATAACCAGAAACAGATAGCTATGACATGGTATTTATATTAAATCAATATTTCTATAGTATTCTTAGTAATATTTATACTCTACTATAGTATAGTATAGTATACTATAGTATAGTATAGTATAGTATAATATAGTATAGTATAGTATACTATAATATACTATAGTATAGTGTAGTAGTACAGTATAGTACAGTATAGTATAATATAGTACAGTATAGTAGAATAGTATAGTATAGTATACTATAGTATACTATAGTATAGTACAGTATAGTATAGTATAGTATACTATAGTATACTATAGTATACTATAGTATAGTATAGTATACTATAGTATAGTAGTATAGTATAGTATACTATAGTATACTATAGTATAGTACAGTATAGTATAGTATACTATAGTATAGTAGTATAGTATAGTATACTATAGTATACTATAGTATAGTATAGTATACTATACTATAGTATACTATAGTATAGTAGTATAGTATAGTATACTATAGTATACTATAGTATAGTACAGTATAGTATAGTATAGTATACTATAGTATACTATAGTATAGTACAATTCAATTCAATTCAATTTTATTTATATAGCGTCTAATACAACAGAGTTGTCTCTAGACGCTTTCCAGAGACCCAGAACATGACCCCCGAGCAGTTATTACATAAACAATGGCAGGTAAAAACTCCCCTAGTGGGAGAAAAACCTTAAGCCAAACAGTGGCAAGGAAAAACTCCCCTTTAGGAGGGAAGAAACCTTGAGCAGGACCAGGCTCATAAGGGGGGACCCTCCTGCCGAGGGCCAGACTGGTGGGTCAGGGACGGCAACAGCACAGCAGGCAGGTGGAAGCAGCAACGGGATGACCAGGGGTGGGGACCGCAGGCAGGTGGAAGCAGCAACGGGATGACCGGGGGTGGGGACCGCAGGCCAGCACGCAGCTCCCGAAGCTCCGGCCCAATCAGCAAGTCCCAGGTTGGGGTGCAGGGTCGGGGAAAGACTTGTGCTCCGTAATGCAAGCTACAAGCCACCCACGACCACCTGCAGGTTCCGGTGTCCGGCAAAGGATGCTGCAACATGGACAAAAGAGAGAAAAGGGAGGAGAAGGGGGGGCCAGCACAAGAAAATACAGGATACACACTAAAGTTTACACTACCTAGAGATTTACCAACACCAGCTAGAGGTTTACTAAACACTAACTATAGGCTTTACTAAACAGAAATGTTTAAAAAAAAAAAAAGTTTAGTTTTAAAGGTGGAGGTGGTGTCAGCCCCCTTAACCCAGATTGGAAGTTGGTTCCATAGTAGTGGTGCCTGATAGCAGAACGCCCGCCCTCCAAATCTACATTTAGATACTCTAGGAACTACGAGTAAACCTGCACTCTGAGAACGGAGAGCTCTGACAGGAACATAAGGAACTATCAGGTCTTGTAAATACTGCGGAGCTAAGCCGTTTTGGGCTTTATACGCAAGTAATAATAATTTAAATTGGATTCTGAATTTTACGGGTAACCAATGGAGCGACGCTAACACTGGAGAGACGTGGTACAGTATAGTATAGTATAGTATACTATAGTATAGTACAGTGTAGTATAGTATAGTATACTATAGTATAGTACAGTATAGTATAGTATACTATAGTATAGTACAGTATAGTATAGTATAGTATACTATAGTATAGTACAGTATAGTATAGTATAGTATAGTATAGTATAGTATAGTATAGTATAATACAGTATAGTAGTAGTAGTACTAGCGGTGGTTCCATCTGCTTCCATTCAAAGAGGTTTTGTTGTTTTTGAGGAAACAATGAGGATGATCAGAAAGATTTTCCTCTTCCACAAAAGACACAATTTCTTCCAAGTCTGTGTGGTTCCTTCTTCCAAATAGACGCAGTCGTTTGCACAATCGTTTTAAAGTCCTTATACTGATAATAATTCAATGCTGTTTTCGTATTACGTATTACGATTCGTATTACGACTTTATTCTTGTAATAATACGACTTTGTTCTCATAATATTATGACTTTATTCTCGTAATTTCCCTTTTTTATTTGTCTTAGTTTGGCCCTAATACTCCGTGGTAACGGTGACATATTAAACTAAAGCAGCGCTGTCATGAGTACTACAGCAGGCGGTAAGACTCACTACTGTCTGGTATCTGGTGTTCACCACACTGAGCCTGCAAGGCCGTCAATAACCTTTACTAATAAATGAATTTTCCCAGAAAATCAGATCAGCGTTTGGCACCACTGCTCTTTGCCCGGGACCTTAGTTTGCTGGTGCGCTGGTGGATTTAAGCGTGCTCCTTTCTCTTTACCTCACATGAGGCGATGATTATTTTACATACTTCCTCTCCAAATGAGTGTTTGAGGCTGTTATGCTACAGAGAGAATGCGAGGCCTTTTGAGACACCTACTAAAACGGCACTGATGATTTGTACTCATACAGTCATACATCTACAATCTGCCCACAATGTGGTTTTCTATTCACGTCATGGTTCCACCTCAGCAAATCCGATGCGTAGAAAAAAGAGTGAGCGGTGACAGACGCATGAAAAACAGTGGATCTGGGCGTTCAGGCCTTTCCCCTGCAGTGACATCACTGACTTCCCTCCCATCTGATCTGCGTTCAGCGCCGCTGGACTCTCATCCAGCAATGTAAACAGGAAGGGCAGAGATAGAGATGCTTTGTGCCGGGCCCTCAGTGCACTCACTCTCCCATGGCTGCAAGCACCTTGACCCAAACAGATACACATCAGAAATACGTGATCAACAGCAGGGCACGCTGGGTAAAATGAACACAGAGATGGATTCCAGAGAATCCCGGCAGGACAAAAGACTTGAAACAGTCGCTGAGTCATCTTCTTAGGAACTTGACGACCCGTGACGACCTCAGCGCTCTATGGGAGAGTGTTAGGGCCATGCAGGAGGACAAATATTTGAGAGGGGAAGATTGTTTTTATTGTGCACTTCGAAAAAAACGTTGAAATGTCGAGAAAAAAAGTCGTTATGTCGAGATTAATGTTGAAGCACAATTTCAAGAATAAAGTCAAAATTTTGCCTTTTTTTCTCAACATTTCGACTTTTTTCTCAAAATTGTACTTCAACATTATTCTCGACATGTCGAGATTAATCTTGAAATACAATTTCGATAAAAAAGTCGAAATGTCGAGATTAATGTTGAAATACAACTTCAAGAATAAAGTTGAAATTTCGTGAATAAAGTGGAAATATCGAGGATAAAGTTGAAATACAATTTCGTGAATAAAGTGGAAATGTCTCCTCTGGCCCATCAAATCCTAATACTGATAACTACACCATCTTTATGAGCTAAAAAAGAAAGAATTTATTTGTTACTGAAGCCAATTCTGAAGTTCAGTTTCACCAGTTCATTTAAAGGCCTACGAGGCATTTTGTAAAGAAATGCGCTGTTTGTTATAGTCTCAGAAGGTTGACTTTATTCTCGAAATTTTGCCTTTTTTCTCAAACATTTTGACTTTTTTCCGAAATTGTACTTCAACATTAATCTCAACATTTCAACTTTTTTTCGCCATTTCAACTTTTTCTCGCCATTTCGACTTTTTTCTCGACATTTCAACTTTTTTCTCGACATATCAACTTTTTTCTTGCCATTTCAACTTTTTTCTCGACATTTCAACTTTTTTCTCGCCATTTCAACTTTTTTCTTGCCATTTCAACCTTTTTCTTGACATATCGACTTTTTTTTTCGCCATTTCAACTTTTTTCTCAGCATTTCGACTTTTTTCTCGAAGTGCATAATGAAAAAAAATCTTCATCCTCTAAAATATTATTTCAATTTTCTCCTGCCTGGCCCTAATACTCTTCCATAGCGCTCCCATCGTGGCGTCATTATAAAAGATGATTCAGCTAACTATTCTAGGACTCTTTAGGCATAATGAACTTTTACTTCCACTGGTCTCAGCTCATTGTTTCAGGACATTCTGGCATCATGCTGTTGGTCCGCGACTCAAAGGTGATTAATGCACAAAGCCTCGTTCCAAGAACATTTGAAAGCTCATTTGGACTATTTTGCTTGTTTTAAGCTTAAAATAAGACAATTTAGACTAGATCAGGGGTCGGCAACCCAAAATGTTGAAAGAGCCATATTGGACCAAAAACACAAAAAACAAATATGTCTGGAGCCGTAAAAAATGAAAAGTCTTGCATAAGCCTTAGAATGAAGAAAACACATGCTGCATGTTTCTATATTAGTTACTGTATAATTGGAGAAAGGTATTTTTTTTTCATTATGCACTTCAAGAAAAAAGTCGAAATGTCGAGAAAAAAGTCAAAAGTTCAAGAAAGAAGTTGAAATGTCGAGATTAAAAAGGAAAGAAAAAAGGAAGGAAAAAAGAGAAAAAAAGAAGAAAAAGGAAAAAAAGAAAAAAGACGAAAAAAAGAAGAAAAAAAAGAAGAAAAAAAGGGAAAAAAGGTCAAACATTTTTTTAAAAGCTCCAGGAGCCACTAGGGCGGCGCTAAAGAGCCGCATGTGGCTCTGGAGCCGCGGGTTGCCGACCCCTGGACTAGATGAATGTAATATTAGGCCTATTTCCAGAGGGGCTGTGTTTGCAGTGTGTGTTTAGGACACAACTGGCGGTTCTTAAAACTGAGTTCAGGGGAAAGCCGTGGCGTCCTAAAACACACCAGGGCCTGTGTTTACTCGGCTCTTTGTGGAAGTCTTAATGACAGCAGCAACCTGAACCATCCTCATCCTCCTTGGAAGAAGAGGCGGCTGTTTATGGTAAACACGGCCGCAGACTGCTGTTTTCCATGGTGGTGGTCCAGACTGCCATGGCAATGGGCAGGGAGTTTGTTTGAAACTCTAACACAAGTCCTGTGGTCTGTTGGCAGCTGACGTCAGCCGGCTGCAGGCGGCTCGCCCCGGCCCCGGCACTGGCCCCGGCACCGGCCCCGGCCCCGGCCCCGGCAGGGACGTCTGCGCAGCGTCTGGGTCCGGCCTGGACCGCACGCTCTCCCTCTGCCAGGGGTTTCAGGGCTGACAGCCACTCCATTTTCAACTCTCTCCCAGCCAGCCAGCCAGCCTGCCAGGCCCCGGGGAAGGGCCCCGCGGCCCCGGGGGCCGGGCCACGGAGGAAGAGAAACCACTTCCAGCAAAACAAACCTGCTCGCTCCATGTCCAATTTATCCAAACAAACACCTTCCTGGAGTTTCTCCTGCACAGCTGCTGTTTGTTTTCAGTGGGGATGACAGTGAGAAGTGCAGTCAAGCGGGCCTGCAGTGAGAGGAAGACGGCGTCATGCAGGGCATTCCAGGATCATTCAATAACCACGCAGGCGTGTGTGTGGTAGGGATGGGCGGTATGGGATGAAAAATGTATCACGATAATTTCTGGCATTTATCCCGATAACGATAAAAATGACGATAAAAAAAATACCAATTCAACTCCACCTTTGTAAATATAAATCTATCACCACATTCAGTCTTTGGAGCCAAAACACTGTTCTAAAATAATACTAAATGCTACTAAACTACACCAATGGGAATTTATCTTTCTTTCTTTCTTTCTTTCTTTCTTTCTTTCTTTCTTTCTTTCTTTCTTTCTTTCTTTCTTTCTTTCTTTCTTTCTTTCTTTCTTTCTTTCTTTCTTTCTTTCTTTCTTTCTTTCTTTCTTTCTTTCTTTCTTTCTTTCAGGCTCATTTCTTTCTTTCTTTCTTTGTTTCTTTCTTTCTTTCTTTCTTGCTCATATCTTTCTTTCTTTCTTTCTTTCTTTCTTTCTTTCTTTCTTTCTGGCTCATTTCCTTCCTTCCTTCCTTCCTTCCTTCCTTCCTTCCTTCCTTCCTTCCTTCCTTCCTTCCTTCCTTCCTTCCTTCCTTCCTTCCTTCCTTCCTTCCTTCCTTCCTTCCTTCCTTCCTTCCTTCCTTCCTTCCTTCCTTCCTTCCTTCCCGTACGTTGTGCGTGGATTTACACAAAAACGTCATCAACGGGAATTTATCATTTTTACTGCGAGATGACAAATTCTTACCGGGGGGAATTTCTTTGACGGTTTATCGTGAACGGTAAAATATCACCCATTCCTAGTGTGTGGATGGCAGGGACCCGCCTGGAGTGGCTGCAGCAGATGGGTTGGGGAAGTGAGCTCAAACGGACGGCTTTGCACCGTTCTGGAGAAACTGGGAGAGATCAGATGAGGCAGCTTCCTCCGGGGCCCTGCATAGGCATGTGTGTGTGTGTGTGTGTGTGTGTGTGTGTGTGTGTGTGTGTGTGTGTGTGTGTGCATGTATCTCATGGACTATAAATTGTAAAATCCAGGATTAGGACAATAACAGGATGTGTCCTTCCCAGAAAATGCAACAAATCATCCAGTTATCAGTTACGTGGTGGCAGTCAACATAGATACGCCATTGTTTCTCCGGGACCGGCTTTGCATGCAGATATGTTACATCTCCTCACATGTATACGGCGGCGCTTACATCACCCGCAGTGTGGGCCAGCAACATCACACGCAGGCCGAATATCAGAAGTGTTTTACACAACTCTCCGTGTGCTGTTGAAAAGCAGCCCCAGTCGTATTATTTACATTGTAGAAGTGTAGATGTTAGTTGTCCGGCGTGATGAATTAGCAAGGTAAGTTTATTTGTATAGCACAATTCAAAGGACTTTACACAATTAAACAGTAAATAACAAATAAAATGAAATAAATTTATGAGAAAAGAGGTAAAATAACAAAAAGAGTTCAGTCACTTCCGCGTTTGGAGCTGGATCTAACCCCATTTGGTCTCTAACTCTTCACTAAAAACAAACATGACAGTCATACAAATAAAAAAAACTATGAAAAACAGCTGAAATGATGGTTCTGGGATGTCAAGGCAAGTTTATTTGTATAGCACAATTCAACACAAGGTCATTCAAAGTGCTTTACATCAACATTAAAAGTGGCAAAAGACACAATTAAACAGTAAATAACAAATACAATGATAAGAAAAGAGGTAAAATAATAAAAAGCACCAGTTGTTAAAAAAGTAAGGGCAGTAGATCCAGCAGGTACATCTCATTCTTACAATGGCAAGAATTACGTTTCTATACGGTCAAAACGTACAACGACCGGGTCAAATACAGTATTACAAAAGTAATCTGTAACAATTCGTGTGGTGAATTAAACCAATATGACAATTCTACGTCACATTCTTTTATTCTTTTTATTCTTTTTTTATTCTATTTTATTTTTTGCTCTGTCTTATGATTGTATGTTGTATTTCTGTATGTTTTATTCTGTAAAGCACTTTGGCTCACCTAGAGGTGGCTGTAAAGGGCTTATCCGTATTTCATTTAAGAGTACGCTTAAATAACCAATAAAATGATAAGAAAAGAGGAAAAATAATAAAAAACAGAAGTTGTTATAAAATAAGGGCAGTAGAGTACAGCAGGTAAGTATTTAATTTAATCGTACGCTTCAGTAAACAGTAATGGTTTTAGGCCTGAATTGGTGCGTGCGTGCGTGCGTGCGTGCGTGCGTGCGTGCGTGCGTGCGTGCGTGCGTGCGTGCGTGCGTGCGTGCGTGCGTGCGTGCGTGCCTGCGTGCGTGCGTGTGTGTGTGTCAGGTCTCATTTAGTGGTGTTGCTTCTCGACACCTCCTTCTCCGGGCTCTTTACCCAGCGTGCACCCTGGGAAACCCTTGGACGTGGAAGGGGACACCCCCACGGGGACGGAGAGAGAGAGACACGTCAGCTGCCATCTTAGTAGGTCAAATGAAAAAGAAAGCTGACACATTTCGGCGCACACGATTGATGCACATTAGAAAAACACTGCAGATGAACAGATGTGACACCTGAAAATGGAAGAGCCCATTCGGCCTGAGGGTGAAACAGGAAAACGACTGGCGTCATCTTCTTCAGGACGGCCACGGATCCCTGGCCAACGCCAGAACTGAGCACATTCTCTGTGCTAAATGTGGTCGTGTTGTATTCTGAAGACGAAGAGCAGCCCTGCACAGACTGGGCTTTAATCTGCACATCCTCCTCCTGAGTTTGCCCAGATCAATAATTGTCCCTGTGTGAGTGAGGAGAGCAGCGAGCAGCGAGCAGAGAGCAGCGCTGCAGCTCTCTGGGCCTGAGAGACGGCGTGGGAGGAGATGATCAAGGTGCTGCAGGGGGGAGAGTCTGTGGTGGAGTGAAGAGAAACTGAAGGAGGCCGACGCAGAGCCAATACATCAAAATACACCACATCTAGAGATAAGCAAAACATTCTCACCCTGGCACAACGTAAACTCCAGAGATGCTATCAGAGTTCAGTCACTTCCGCGTTTGGAGCTGAATCTAACCCCATTTGGTCTCTAACTCTTCACTAAAACCAAACACGACAGTCGTAGGAATAAAAAAAAACATGAAAAACAGCTGAAATGATGGTTCTGGGATGTCAAGGCAAGTTTATTTGTATAGCACAATTCAACACAAGGTAATTCAAAGTGCTTTACATCAACATTAGAAGCGGCAAGACACAATTAAACAGTAAATAACAAATAAAATGATAAGAAAAGAGGTAACATAATAAAAAGCACAAGTTGTTAGAGTTGTAGAGTCCAGCAGGTACATCTCATTCTTACAATGAGAAGAATTACGTTTCTATACGGTCAAAATGTACAAAGACCAGGTCAAATACAGTATTACAAAAGTAATCTGTGCCGATTCGTGCAGGGAATTAAACCAATATGACAATTCTACGTCACATTCTTTTATTCTTTTTATTCTTTTTTTATTTTATTTTATTTTTTGATCTGTCTTATGATTGTATGTTGTATTTCTGTATGTTTTATTCTGTAAAGCACTTTGGCTCACCTAGAGGTGGCTGTAAAGGGCTTATCCGTATTTCATTTAAGAGTACGCTTAAATAACTAATAAAATGAAATAAAATTATAAGAAAAGAGGTAAAATAATAAAAAACACAAGTTGTTAAAAAATAAGGGCAGTAGATCCAGCAGGTAAGACTGGGTCAAATACAGTATTACAAAAGTAATCTGTAACAATTTGTACGGTGAATTAAACCAATTTGACAATTCTACACCACGATGCCTGTTTCCAGGTCTTATTTCACACAACTGACGAGAATTACACTCAAAAAGTCCGGCTCAATGGCAAGATGAGCCCAGTTTTAACCTGTGTATCTGAAAACAAACAGCGTGTGGCATTAATGACAGGCTGTAAAGATAAGCTGGCTGTGTTACAGTAACTGTAGTTTCCAGACTTCACTTCATTACACACTCTTCCAAAACAACACCTGTCCACGCGCTGCAGGTTCTTGCCTGGAAAAGCGCCGGGCCTGTTGTCAACACCTACACGGTTACCAAGAAACGCTTGTTTTTGTTTTCAATTTTTTTCATCTTCCTCTGAAACTCTTCTTATTTTTTGTCGTCACTTAAGAGATGAGATTAGTCAGCGTCCCATTGTTGTGTTGCGGTGAATTCCAGTAAGGATCTGAGAGCGTCACAGTCTGAACGCCGTGACCCGACTTCCTCTGTGCCCACTAAACTGCTCTATTACAGGAACGATAAGGCACTTCCCTCTCCGCCCTGAGCAGAGCAGACGACTGCTCAACACCCCCCCACACACACACACACACACACACACACACACACACACACACACACACACACACCCTTCAGGGCAACACTGGGCCTCCCAGGCAGGGCCAGGCTGCACGTTGCCCTGCGAGGAGGTGATGGGGGTGCAGATAAGAGGGACTGTTGTTGCTGCGAGGAAAACGTGATGATGGTCGGATAGCTTCTTGTAAATACTCCACGTGCTTGCAGCCCTTTGTGTCTGCATGAATGCACATGACTGCGACGTGTACATGGCGAGTGGCGTAAACATGCGCGGGATATACAATGCACAATGGTGGAAAAGTACCCCTGTCCTTCACTAAAGCAAGAAAAAATGGAAAACTTTGAGCGAACAGATTGTGTTTCTAAATCCTTAATGAAGGCGTGCAAAGGCAGCTGCAAGAGTTATTCTTCAGTGCCAAGAACAGGAAGGTGGACCTCTTGGAATTCATTGGTTTGAATGATTTAACCCTAAAATACCATCTCCGTGTGAGTCTCAACATCAGACCAACACAAGCACTGAAGCTAATAACACACAAGCAATTATTATGCGCCTTTATTAAATACATCCAGTACTGGAGTTGAGGGGGAGGAGAGGGGATGAGGGGGGATGGCATCCCCCCCTGAAATAAAAACGGTCCAAATCATCCCCCCTGTAAAACTGCCATCCCCCCTTTCCATCCCTTATGTCATTTCATCAATGAATGTGGTTTTACTGCTATTTCAACATTTAGAGTCATCACCAGAAAAATAACTTATTTGACCATTTTCACCTGTTTCAAGTAAATTTTCACTTGAAATAAGTAGAAAAATCTAGAAAGGCTGCATTTAACTGCTGCTATGTCATTCCTGCAGTATTTCTGCAGGTCTTTTGGTCACTGCTATTATTTGTAATATATTATATTATTTGTAATCAGCACAAATTATCTGTCCCCATATGATAAAATCCACCATCCCCCCTATTTTTTTTTAACAACTCGAGTACTGAATACACCCATTTAACTTTTACACAGCTGGAAGAAAAACTAAGAGAATCCTTGAGTTTCACATCCGAGCCATCGTCCCACGGCAGCGAGCTCTGGATCAGACTATAAAACTCTCTACTGCCCTTATTTTTTAAAGACTTGTGCTTTTTATTATTTTACCGCTTTTCTTCATCATTTTATTTCATTTTATTTTTTATTTAAGCATACTTTTAAATTAAATACTTGTGAATTTTGAAAACCGCACAAAGTTATAGATAAGCCCTGAATGCAGACATTGTGAAATGTGAAATGTAGAATTGTCAAATTGGTTTGATTCACCACACGAATCGACACAGATTACTTTTGTAATACTGTATTTGACCCGGTCTTTGTACGTTTTGACTAGGGGTGGGGCGATACGGGTAACTCACCATTCAATACTGCGGTGATATGTGGCCCACGATAACCATAATATCACGATACGCAATATCTACGATATTCAATATATTGTAAGAGATTTCATCAACGATATATCACGATATATGTGACTGAAAAAGAAAAAATACCCATAAAAAGGAAAATGTCTGTAGTTATGCATTTATTCAATGCCAAAACTTCATACAATGTACAAAGAAAGTGCATTTGTATAGAACCTCACTGCCTCCTAGTCTTGTAAATGTAAACTCTGTACAGCTGGACACATTGAAGTGCATGGACATTAATAACATGTTTTATATAAACCAGGACAGTGCACTGCTTTGTTTCTAATACTGAAAAGTCAGTAAGAAACTTAAGTTTGCATAGAACCTCACTGTCTCCTAGTCTTGTAAATGTAATCACTGAACAGCTGGACATTAAAGTGCATGAACAATAGTGCGGTGACAACCACGTAAATCCATTATGTGTGTTGTAATAAAATATCGATATTTTCCGTCAGTTTATCGATTATTTATTGCGACAGAGAGCGCAACAATATATTGCAATATCGATTTTTTTCCCCACCACTATTTTTGACCGTATAGAAACGTAATTCTGGTCAGTTGTGTGAAATAAGACCTGGAAACAGGTATTGTGCCATAGAATTGTCAAATTGGTTTAATTCACCGTACGAATTGTAACAGATTACTTTTGTAATACTGTATTTGACCCGGTCTTTGTACGTTTTGACCGTATAGAAATGTAATTCTTGCCATTGTAAGAATGAGATGTACCTGCTGGATCTACTGCCCTTACTTTTTAACAACTTGTGCTTTTTATTATTTTACCTCTTTTCTTATAATTTTATTTCATTTTATTTTTTATTTACTGTTTAATTGTGTCTTGCCGCTTTTAATGATGATGTAAAGCACTTTGAATGACCTAGTGTTGAATTGTGCTCTACAAATAAACTTGCTTTGCCTAAAACGTCCAGGAGGAATTAGTCACCGGGATCTTTCCAGAACCAGCTCAGCTCAGGCACGTTGGTCGGGCGTCTGGTGTGAATGAGGATATTCCTCATCATCTCCTCATCGTCTCCACGGGTGTGAAGTCTGACTGGCCATGTTTTCCTCTTCCTGCGTCATGGTGGTGGATTTGTTTTGATGGTTAGGGTCATTGTCCTGCTGCATTGCCCAAATTCTCCTAATCACCTGTTGGACATCCACCCGGATATTATTCTCTGGGATATTTTAAAGAATGTTTCCCCTCAGCGGAGAACTGGAAACGGTCCAGGCCCTGTGCAAGGGAGGCAAGCAGGATCGTGACGCTCCCTCAGCCGTACTTCAGTACCATTTTGGTGCCGGTGTGCCTTGCCTTCTTTTTTTTCCCTTTTCACATCCATGTTCTGCCATGGACAGGATATCATGAGTGGATGTTTCCCAGCTCTGGTGATGTCTTTAAGCCTTTAGGTTGTCTTAACCTAAAAAAAATTAATCAAGAAAAGCAGTACTTAGCAAGGAAGTCGGTTTTAGTTAGTTGGTTTATTCTGAAATTCTTGGTTTATTCTGAAATTCTTGTTTTATTCTGAAATTCTGAGTGTGTAAAATGGAATATTTTTTGTTGTTTGGTTCTGGTTTCAACAATTTAAGGGTTGAATTCCATCACATCTCAGATCATCTTTGTTTAGATTTAGTCATGTTTTAATTGTAAGGATAGTATGTTATTGTTTTATGTGTGCAATGTTGGACCCCAGGAAGAATAGTCTTCACTGCAGTGAGGACTGATGGGGATCTGTAATAAATAAATAAATAACCTCTATGGAGATTGTATTTCCTGCCGTTAGAGTCGTCTTTGCTGAGCACTTCTAGAAAAAGTACCCACAGCACTAAACTATTTCCATTAAAAGACACCTTTTCTCTGTCTGTGGACTGATGGATGACTTCTCTCTTTGAGATCTTGATATCTCTGTCCAACCTTTAGCTGATCAGTTACACCTGATTGCCAGAGGTGTCAAGTAACAAAGTACAAATACTTCGTTACCTTACTTAAGTAGAAATTTTGGTTATCTATACTTCACTGGAGTAATTATTTTTCAGACGACCTTTTACTTTTACTCCTTACATTTTCACGCAATTATCTGTACTTTTTACTCCTTACATTTTAAAAACAGCCTTGTTACTCTATTTCATTTCAGCCTTTAAATAAAAACTATCCAGTTAAATTGCTCCATCCGGATAGAGTGAATTTGGTTGTGGTTGTTTCGGATGTTAAATTTATTATTGTTAAATTTAGGGAGGCCATTGCTTATCTTACGACAGTGCGAAATAGTGATGTAGTCGAGGCCAGTGACCTGGGTTCTACCTCTGCAGATGTTGATTTCCTTGCTAGTAACACTGCTGATTTGTTGCATTCAGCTTTAGATGAAGTTGCTCCTTTGAAAAGGAGGGTTTCTAGCCACAGGAGCTTAACTCCCTGGTATAATTCAGATATCCGCATGTTGAAACAAAACGTGCGTAAAATGGAAAGGAAGTGGTACTCTTGTAGGTCTGTAGACTCTTATCGTGAATGGAAAGATATTCTAATAGTATATAAAAAAGCCATTCGCAAAGCCAGAACAGCTTATTATTCAACGTTGATAGAGGATAACAAAAGTAACCCACGTTTTCTGTTCAGCACTGTAGCCAGGCTGACAAAGAGTCACAACTCTGTTGAGCCGTGCATTCCTGCAGCTCTCAGTAGTGAAGACTTTATGGGCTTCTTTAAAGCGACACTACGTAACTTTTCCACCTTAATATCATATTTCCAGAGTCATTGTGATGGTACATCAACTTCCAACAGGTTTAATGAAACCTCTGTCATGGTCTGAGGGGGTCTGTATCACCTTCACTGGCACTATGTAACTTTGAGGAGCATGGTAGGAACCCTGCCACACTAAAAAACTACAAATCGTTACGACTTTGACTGCTTTACGGCATACGTCACTTCCCCCTCCTTCCCGATTCGCAGTCGAGACGAAAATGGGCGGGGCTGGGCTTGGAGCGCAGCTCCGCAGAAGCTGGTAACCCGTTGCTGCGTTGCGGCTGCAGCAGCTCCACATATAACAGACGTGGGGAAAAGATCCTAATGGTTTAACTTTTCAACGGTTTCCTGCTCGGAGGCAGAACCACGCAGGCCAAGTATCTGATATAACAAAGTAAAAGAGTGAAAGAGTCGTCGGCTCGCTTTGGATCGCGGCTGTAACGACCAAACACACAGTAAAGCAAGATTTATGGTCCTGCGTTAAATCGACGCAGACCGACGGCGTAGGGTACGTGGCGACACGCAACGTACGGTGCGTGTCGCCGCGTACCCTACGCCGTAGGCTCTGCGTCGATTTAACGCAGAACCACAAACAGCCTTAAACCACAAACACTCACACAGACGGGTCGGATCAAAACACGGGTTTTATTCCCGATTCTTCTCCAGCTAAACGCAGTTGCTCGCCAGCTCTCTGCGGTGCAATTAACCCCAATCTTCAGATAAAACTAGTTTGTTGAGGAAAAAATATTAACTCTTATTTGTAGCTGCAGAGGAAAAAAATAATCTCACGAGGAAAACAAAAATATTGCTCATTACGCCTCGGAGTCTCTTCACCATAATATAGCAGTCAAAAAAAAAGAAAAGAGAAGTAAGAGGGATACAAAACATGTACTGTATGTTATACTATTATACAAATTTATTGAAACACATGGCTCTTCAGTAGGGATTAATTATTATTATAATTAATAATAATTAATAGTCATTATTTTCTCCATATACCGCTCCCTGGCTTCCTTGTTTAAGGTATCCCGGTAAATTCCAGTTCCTTTCCAGCAGTTTAACATCTTTTTTTTGCGTTCTGTCTGTTCACTTGGTGAAACAGAAAAGTGTCCCGTCTCCTGTCATCAAAACAAATGCACGTGACGGGACAGGAGTTTTCCGGCAGTACGCGCTGGTGCTCATGGGAAACGTAGTGTTCTTTCTGGTAAAACAATACCGCTTTTGTCCAAAAGATGCCGCCAAACTCAGAAAAGCTGAAAGTTACGTTGTGCTGCTTTAACAGTAAAATCGCGAGAATTAGAGAAGAAATCAACCAGCCGGTTGTAGGTGTTTCTTTAGCTTTAGCGACTTCCCTACGCTCTGACTTATCTCTGTTCTGATCCTATAGACCTCCCTGAGCTGACCTCACTCGTCAATAGAGCTAAGTCAACCACATGTTTGTTAGACCCCATCCCGACTCGACTATTCAAACATATTTTTTCTCTTATTGGTACGACAATACTGGACAAAATTAACCTATCCCTAAGTTTAGGATATGTACCACAGGTTTTCAAAGTCACAGTAATTAAACCTTTACTTAAAAAACCTTCTCTTGACCCAGACACCTTAGCTAATTATAGACCAATTTCCAACCTTCCATTTGTGTCTAAAATTCTGGAAAAGGCAGTTTCAAGCCAGTTATGTGACTATTTGTATAGAAATGATCTGTTTGAAGTCTTTCAGTCAGGGTTCAGAATGCATCATAGCACAGAGACAGCACTGGTTCGAGTCACGAATGACCTCCTTATGGCCTCAGATAAGGGATTAGTGTCCATACTGGTTCTACTGGACCTCAGTGCTGCTTTTGACACTATAGATCATGGCATTTTACTGCACAGGTTAGAGCATGTTGTTGGGATTAAAGGGACAGCTCTATGTTGGTTTAAATCATACCTATCTGACAGGTTCCAGTTTGTTCATGTACATGAGGTTTCTTCAGAACAGTCAAGGGTCTGTTATGGTGTTCCGCAGGGTTCAGTGCTAGGGCCAATCTTGTTCAGTTTATACATGCAGCCGTTGGGAAGTATAATCCAGAATCACGGCATACACTTTCATTGTTATGCTGATGATACGCAGCTCTATTTGTCTATGAAGCCGGATGAGACAGAACCGTTAGTTAAACTTCAGGCATGTCTTAGGGACATCAAGGACTGGATGTCCAGAAATTTCCTGCTTCTAAATTCAGATAAAACAGAGGTTATCATTCTTGGTCCAGAGCATCTTAGGAAGGGATTAGATGGTGTTGTGATGGCTTCCAGTGCAACTGTGAGAAACCTTGGTGTTATTTTCGATCAGGATTTGTCGTTTAAACCATATGTCAATCAGGTTTGTAAAATAGCCTTTTTCCATCTCCGTAATATTGCAAAGATTAGGAAAATCCTCTCACAGAGTGATGCAGAAAAACTAGTTCATGCGTTTGTATCTTCTAGACTAGATTACTGTAATGTGTTGTTAGCAGGATGTCCAAGTAATTTGCTGATTAGGCTCCAGCTGATCCAGAATGCAGCAGCACGAGTACTGACAGGAATCAGCAGGAGAGACCACGTCTCTCCAGTGTTAGCGTCGCTCCATTGGTTACCCGTAAAATTCAGAATCCAATTTAAAATTTTATTACTTGCGTATAAAGCCCAAAACGGCTTAGCTCCGCATTATTTGCAAGACCTGATAGTGCCTTATGTTCCTGTCAGAGCTCTCCGTTCTCAGAGTGCAGGTTTACTCGTAGTTCCTAGAGTATCTAAATGTAGATTTGGAGGGCGGGCGTTCTGCTATCAGGCACCACTACTATGGAACCAACTTCCAATCTGGGTTAAGGGGGCTGACACCACCTCCACCTTTAAAACTAAACTTAAAACATTTCTGTTTAGTAAAGCCTATAGTTAGTGTTTAGTAAACCTCTAGCTGGTGTTGGTAAATCTCTAGGTAGTGTAAACTTTAGTGTGTCAGAGTCGCTCCTGTGGTTTCTTGTGCTGGCCCCCCCTTCTCCTCCCTTTTCTCTCTTTTGTCCATGTTGCAGCATCCTCTGCCGGACACCGGAACCTGCAGGTGGTCGTGGGTGGCTTGTAGCTTGCATTACGGAGCACAAGTCTTTCCCTGACCCTGCACCCCAACCTGGGACTTGCTGATTGGGCCGGAGCTTCGGGAGCTGCGTGCTGGCCTGCGGTCCCCACCCCTGGTCATCCCGTTGCTGGCCCCCCTTCTCCTCCCTTTTCTCTCTCTGCAGGTGGTCGTGGGTGGCTTGTAGCTTGCATTACGGAGCACAAGTCTTTCCCTGACCCTGCACCCCAACCTGGGACTTGCTGATTGGGCCGGAGCTTCAGGAGCTGCGTGCTGGCCTGCGGTCCCCACCCCTGGTCATCCCGTTGCTGCTTCCACCTGCCTGCTGTGCTGTTGCCGTCCCTGACCCACCAGTCTGGCCCTCGGCAGGAGGGTCCCCCCCTTATGAGCCTGGTCCTGCTCAAGGTTTCTTCCCTCCTAAAGGGGAGTTTTTCTTGCCACTGTTTGGCTTAAGGTTTTTCTCCCACTAGGGGAGTTTTTACCTGCCATTGTTTATGTAATAACTGCTCGGGGGTCATGTTCTGGGTATGGGTCTCTGGAAAGCGTCTAGAGACAACTCTGTTGTATTAGACGCTATATAAATAAAATTGAATTGAATTGAGATGTTCTTGTCCAGTTTTGTTCTTACATCCGTTCCCTCAGATTCCTGCAACTAAACTTGGATGTACATTCAATAAAGGTTAGGATAAATGATAACATGCCTCTGAAGTTTGACTTTTTGCAGCATTACAATACTTATAGGGAACTAGTCATCATATCTCCTGCTCTCTGAAACACATGTTAATGCTCAATAGTACACATATATGGTTCTTTAATATATTTACATTATACTAAGATACATTCATTTTCAATGGCTTTTGTCCTTAATGGCTTTTTTCCCCCTTACATTACTTTTACTTTTATACTTTAAGTAGTTTTGAAACCAGTACTTTTATACTTTTAGTTGAGTAAAAAACTTGAGTTGATACTTCAACTTCTACAGGAGTATTTTTAAACTCTAGTATCTATACTTCTACCTGAGTAATGAATGTGAATACTGAAGACACCTCTGCTGATTGCATCTTCAGGGTTTTCCTGTTTGTGAGCCATTGTTTACGTCGGCAACAGCAACAGCAAACTTATCTTTTAATGAATCAAAGTAGCTCTAAGTCACATCTCCGAACTAATTTCATTCATCACATTCCAGGTTGACAAACTACTGACTCCAATTAGCGTTCTTTTAAGTAATTTAGTTCATTCAAGTTATTAGTTTTATCATTCACCTACTGTTTGGGTGCCCTAGGTAAAGAGACACAGAATTATAATATACCATATTTTCTGGACTATAAGGCGCTACTTTTTTCATAGGTTTTGAACCATGCAGCTTATACAAAGGTGCAGCTATTCTGTGGATTTTTCTTCCACTGCTCGGGGGGCTCTAACCGGAATTAGAATCAAAACTAAGACAAAATAAATGCAAAGAAGAATACACTACTTCTTCTTTAGCAGATAGAAGTAGAAGCAGATTTCAAACAGATAAACAGATAAATAAATACCGGTTATTTTCACTTGGTTCTGTCCCGTTTTAATCAGCAAAGTGGCTGCCGTGTTAAAAGACACTGTTAGGAAAGATCTATTTAGGTACAAACATGTACATCATTTACAGTTCAAAATCCTTCTGTACATGTAGTAAATATCTAATCTAACAACATAAATATCTGCGCCTGAAATATCTTTTTTTTTAAATAGAGCGGATGCGGCTTGTATCATGTATGCAGGGGCGGCTTGTATATCTTTTTTTTATTATTTTTTTAAAAATAGAGCGGATGCGGTTTATATGCAGGCGCGCCTTATAGTCCAGAAAATACGGTATGTGTATGAGCTTTAGCATAGCAGCATATGATGTTTGTCTATTAATGTAACTAAGATGCAATTTTATGCCAAATTTGCATTTTCTTGCAACTGTTAATATATAGCGTACAATACTCATCAATCAGAAAAGGAAAAGAGGGTTTGTGAGATGGCGGCTCAGGTCGGAGCTCGTTTGCCGACTACATATAAAGTTAATGTAATGGATCACCAGTTAAACAGCTCAAACTCATACCAGTGGATAACAGTTTCATAAATTGGGGGGAAGAAAAACTTATGTTAAATTAGTGAGGTAAATAGTTAGATAACAGGAAAACATGAACACATATTTGGAAATCAAAATGAATACCACAATAAAACACATGAGGGGAAATCTCCATACGAGATCCATATGTTTGGCAGGAAAATCACAAAGTGTTAACCCATAAAACGGAAACATGGAGAGCAATATTTACAGCGTGAATCCTAAAGACAGACACAAATCAGAGACAATCTGTAGACGGTGTGTGTGGCCAGGTGTGCTGACAGGTAGATGCAGGCACAGTGTTTCCCAGTAAGGCTGAGAGATGAGCCTACGTGCGGCTGCGACTGCTACCAAAGGCGTCACAGCCGCTCTTTACTCTACCATGTCTTAACAAAAAACCCTGCAAGGGCAGGGCAGCTTTTATCTCTGTTTTTTTTTTCCTGTTTTACTTTTTGCAGAACGTGTCCCACAGTGTTATCAGCATAGGAATGTAACATTTATTGTAACAGGAGGCCAGTCTTTATTTACTTCATGCTTGCACAGGGGGCTATGAGCAATTTGCTTATCATCTTGGGATGACTGGTAGATGGGATGCAAATGAATGGGAAATTAGTCTTAAAAGCTCTTGTTGGTCTAAAGAACTGTATTTCTACATATCTGATTTGATTTTATTTGTTATTTAAGCGTACTTTTAAATTAAACACTTGTGATTTTTGAAAACCGCGCAAAGTTATGGATAAGCCCTGAATGCAGGAATTGTGACGTAGAATTGTTAAATTGGTTTGATTCACCGCACAAATCGACACAGATTACTTTATAATACTGTATTTGACCTGGTCTTTGTATGTTTTGACCGTATAGAAACGTAATTCTCGTCAGTTGTGTGAAATAAGACCTGGAAACAGGCATTGTGGCATAGAATTGTTAAATTGGTTTATTCACCATATGAATTGTTACAGATTACTTTTGTAATACTGTATTTGACCCGCTCTTTGTACATTTTGACCGTATAGAAACGTAATTCTTGCCATTACTTTTTAACAACTTGTGCTTTTTATTATTTTACCTCTTTTCTTATCATTTTATTTCATTTTATTTGTTATTTACTGTTTAATTGTGTCTTGCCGCTTTGAATGTTGATGTAAAGCACTTTGAATTACCTTGTGTTGAATTGTACTATACAAATAAACAGCCATAACTTGCCTTGCCTTGATTTGTTTCTATTTAAAAGCCAATGCTGATAAAAACTGATCTTGAGGATGAGAAAGGTTTGTTATTTGGAGTCATAACATTCAAAGACTTCATGTAATTAGGGAATGCTTATGCTTTTCTCAGAAAATCTTTCCTTGAAATGTCAGGAAAATACTTTAAAAAAAAGAAAATCCCCGCAGCTACCAAACACCTGCAGTCATTATTTTACGGTGCAGCAGCAGCGCCGCCCTGTGGCCAAATAGGGAAGCAATGCGACTCAGAAACAAAGTTGATTACAAGCACCCAACCAACCAACCAATTATTATACATACAAATGAGCTCAAATTCAATGAAGTGGTGGACTTCAAAACTGCACAGCTTATGTTGAAAATCAACAAGAACATGCTGCCAGACTGTATCCAAAACATATTTAATTTAAGACAAAGCCATTACAACCTCAGAGGGGAGAGAGATACAGGAAATCAATCAGAACTAACACCAAACTGATGGATGTTTGGAATAAGTTGGAGAGGGATTTGAAATTATGTAGAACCTTAACCTTATTTAAAAAAACATTTAAAACAAGGATGATTTCTCTATATCAAAGTAATGAGCATGTGTGATGCTGCTATGTTGATCTGGGTATTCATTTAATTGGTGATTTGATTTGATTATTCAAGGATGAAGGACACATGTAGACTGCACATTTTTTCTTTCTTATTTCTCAAGGTTCAAGGAATCTTTGTTATCCCCATGGAGGCAATTTGTTTTACAGCTTGCAGTCATACTTATCTCTTACTTCTTGCTTTTATTTCATTACTTTAAATAATCCTTTTGAGGGAAGGCGATGAATAAGCTTTGCTTCAGCATACACCTTTTTTTTGGCTGGATGTTATTTGTATATTGGAAACTTTTTTTTTTTTTAGTGTTTTCTTTGAGTGTCCTCACATCAGCGAGGACAATCTCTTGCGTCTTCACATTAACGCCAAATTCAATCTTCATGTCCACCAGAGTGCAGTTCAGTATGTGCAGTATGTATTTGTTTCCTTGTAGTCATTTTTTATTTTATTTTATTTTAATTTGTAAAAGCTATTTTGACGTTTGTCTTATTATTATTTTTTTTTATTTTTTTGTGATGTCATGACCGAAATAAACTGAACTGAACTAAAAAAAACAAACTCCTACAAATGATCACATTGTAAAAAGACTCAAAAGAAATATCGATTCAAAATGTACTTTTTGTTCTGTAAATTCTGAAACAATGACTCACTTATTCTGGCTGTGCCCCATTGTTCAAACCTTTTGGAGTGATATGTGTAATTTTGTGTCTGAAAGAATTGAAACTGATTTCAAATTATCTTGGATGGATGTGTTGTTTGGTGTTTTTGACCATGTTACGATTAGAACAAAGCCAAAAGAAACATTTATTATTAATTTGTTGATTATCCTTGCAAAATTCCACATCCACAAATCCAAATTCTTACACAAAAACCCCTCTTTTTTTACTTTTCCTTGTGAATTCAATCAGTATCTGGACTCTATTAAGTTTTCTACAAATTCAAAAGCAATCAAAACCATAAATGTATGTAAATGTTTTGGCTTTTTGTTATAATTTCATCCCCCCTGGCTGGTTATAATGTGTTGTGCTTTTTGTTTTGTATTGTATTTGATTTATACTCTTTATATGTAATAGTTCAACTTGACATTGCATAATATGAAGATATATGAAGATATGTAATCATTGTACTCAGTACTGGAGTTGAGGGTGGATGAGGGGCGATGGCATCCCCCCGTGAAATAAAAACGGTCCAAATCATCCCCCCTGTAAAACTGCCATCCCCCCTTTCCATCCCTTATGTCATTTCATCAATGAATGTGGTTTTACTGCTATTTCAACATTTAGAGTCATCACCAGAAAAATAACACCAGAAAAATAACTTATTTGACAATTTTCACCTGTTTCAAGTAAATTTTCACTTGAAATAAGTAGGAAAATCTGCCAGTGGGACAAGATTTATCTTCTTATTACAAGCAAAAGAATCTTGTTCCACTGGCAGATTTTTCTACTTATTTTAAGTGAAAATCTACTTGAAACAGGTGAAAATTGTTGTTTTTTCCAGTGATGAGTCTTGTTTTAAGTGTAATGAGATTTATTTTAATAAAATTAGACATTTTAACTAGAAATAAGACAAATATTCTTGTTAAGATTGTGAGTTTTTGCAGTTATCCATTTTACTTATCCTGTGAAGGACAGAGTCATATTGATAAGTTCAGAAAAGTGTTTTTTATTGTTGTGTTTTGATGTATTTGATGTAAGCCCAGTGGATATTTAAAGCTTACAGAAGGCTGCATTTAACTGCTGCTATGTCATTCCTGCAGTATTTCTGCAGGTGTTTTGGTCACTGCTATTATTTGTAATATATTGTATTATTTGTAATCAGCACAAATTATCTGTCCCCATATGATAAAACCCACCATCCCCCCTGATTTTTTTTTTTACAACTCGAGTACTGATTGTACTTTTTGCAAATGTAAAAAAAAAATAAATAAATAAATAAACGCTCTAGGTGCTTTCTCTCTTGCAGTAACCGCGCGCCGCCGGCAGGCGTCGCTGTTTCCCGCGCCGCCGGTGTTCTGCCAATTTCTGCTACCTGCCGAGAAATGCTACTTTGTCGTTCTGCGCATGCGCACAGTCGATTGTCAAAGTTTGATTGCCACGCTAAATGGATAATATGGGATGTTGAGTATCTGATCCTTAAAAAATACACCACCCATGACATGAATTGCATTACACTTTGTGAACATTATACGATAAAGAGAAAAAAACAACAATTCTATGGCTTTATTTGATATTCATTCAGTCATTCGCCTTTATTTAACCAGGCAGGTCATTAATAGCACATTCTTATTTACAATGACGGACTGGCAAGCGACAAGGACCACTTGGGGGGTAAAGGAAGTGGTTTAGGGAGTAAAACACAGTAAAATTGTAGCTCTACAAAGGTAGAAAACTATTAGGGAGCATTTTTTTGGCAAAGCAGCAGAAATTGGCAGAACACCGGTGTCGTGCCAAAAAGTGATTGCCTGCCAGAATCTGATTTCTCCCCTGAAAATGGGTCTTTTTTACCTGCCAAAAAATGATTGAAGGCCAAATACAGTTAATGAAAGGTTGTTTCTGCCTAAATATGATTTGATCTAATTCTTGAGCTTCATAATATAAACACTAGAGCTCACAGGATTGCTTTTAACTCTTTTAAAGGACCATTACAACACAAAATAGGCATTTTCACCTGCCAAGAATTGATTGAAGGCGAAATACAGTTAATGAAAAGTTGTTTCTGCCTAAATAGGACTTTATCTCATTCTTGAGCTTCATAATCTGAAAATATGACGTTTTAGCGCTATCAACGTTCAACGGGCTGCTGTGCGCGCTCCCGCGGCCAGAAATCAGAAGAAATCAGATTCTGGCAGGCAACCACTTTTTGTCAGTACACCGGCAGGCGTCGCTGTTTCCCATGGTGCTGATCCTCAGCAGCAGCAGCAGCAGCAGATCCAGCCAAACAACTGCTGCTCCAGCTGACCGGGTCGCCATCTTTGCTGCGAACATAAACACCAGCGGGGGAGCCGTGCTGGCGTCCGGGGGGCCGCGACGCCGCGAGGGGAAGGGAGGGACGACCGTCTCGCCGCTGCAGTCGTCCTCTTTTTCGAGCCGAAGATGTCGGTGGAGCTGGTGACGGGGGCCGCTGGTAAGAGCCGCGGTTAGAGCCGCCGCGGCGGCGGGGGTTAAGCCTGAATTATGGTCTTGCGTTAAATCGACGGCGTAGGGTACGCGACGACGCACACCGCCGCGTACCCTACGCCGTAGGCTCTGCGTCGGTGTAACGCGGAACCATAAATCAGCCTTAGGAGCGCTGGTGTCCGCCAGCGCGCTGCCATGACAACGGCGCGCCCCCGGCCGCCGCGCGAGCGCGCCGCGACAAACCTGCGGGTTAAAGCCCGCAGATGTAAACACGAGCCTGGGGGCTGAGAGCGGGCTGGGGGGGGTATATCTGTATATGTGGACCTGACATGTGTTCTGTGCTGCTGTGTGACATGAGCTGGTGTGTCTGCAGAGATGGGGCTCCTGTGCGGATAAGGGGCTCGGTGGGGGGGGGGGGCAGCAGGGGCCCTGCTGCCCGCCGGCCCTGCAGACATGGACCAGGAGTACGAGAGACGGCTGCTGAGGCAGATCAACCACCAGAACCTGCCCACGGAGGCCCGGCCCGGCAAGGTGGAGACGGACACTCGGCATGTTCCCTGATCCCCTCAGGAATCACTCCCCCTAACCCCTAAACCATAACCCTAATCCTAACCATAACCTCTAACCCCCCCCCCCCCCCCCCCTAACCCTAACCCTAACCCTGACACTTAAACCTAACCCTAACCCTGACCCTTAAACCTAGCCATAACCCTAGGGCCACCATACCTCACCTGCACCCACCTTATACATCACAACCACCAGAGATCCAAACACACTCAGGGGGCCACCACACCTCCTCCATCTAAACTTCACCATCTCCTCCCTCCTAATCTAACGCCCACACCTCTCTCATTACCTGCCATTGTTTATGTAATAATTGCTCGGGGGTCATGTTCTGGATCTCTGGAAAGCGTCTAGAGACAACATCTGTTGTATTAGACGCTATACAAATAAAATTGAATTGAATTGAACCTTAACCCAACCCCTAACCCCCACCCCCACCCTAATCCTAAACGTAACCCTAACCCTAACCCCAAGCCTGATTTAAGGTTCTGTTTATAGTCAGGCATACACTGTGCGATTGTCGACTCGTTTTGAACCGATTTTCCAGTCGTGCGACTATTTTTTGGATCAGGCCGGATTTCGACCCAATCATTGGTCGTGCCTCGTGCAGTAAACGTGGAATAACAACAAGAGAGTAAAGGCTGAGTTATGGTTCTGCGTCAAATCGACGCAGTGCCTACGCCGTCACTGGGATGCCGTCGTGAACCGTTCGGACTTCTCCGTCACTCCATTTCTCCGTGGTTCAAAAGATGACCGCTAATTCGGGATCTTTTTCTGAATGGTTTATCCGACCTTTTCCGGTCACAGTGAATCAAAGAGACAAGGACAACTATTGTGCAAAAAAACAAAACAAAAAAATCACACATACACGAAGAAAAGAGCGCTGAAAGTTCACGACTGCTTCAAACCGGAAATGTGTTGCTTCCAAGCGAACCAATCACAGCCCTCTCGGTCTGCGTTGGTCTGCGTCGCCTCGACGCGTAGTTACAATTTTTGGGAGATGCAGGTCAGTGACGGCGTCAGTGACGGCGTGTGGTACGCGTCGACGCGTAGCACACGCCGTAGGCAAGGTGTTGTTTTGACGCAGAACCGAAACTCAGGCTTAACACCTCACGACGAGCTCCCGATCACGAATCGTGTGCTCGCAAGAAAATCAAACTAGTTTGAAATCCTGGTCGCTCCTCGTGAAGGAATCACACAGTTGAAACAACTACGACCCAATTGGCCTCATCCTTTCACAGAGAGCATGCGCAATCTCTGATCTCACATCAAAAAACTATTATTTGTAGTTTAAAGTGTTGCAAATTCACATCATGTTTTAATAGCAGGAAAAAAAGGCCGTATTTCCCACGTCTGCCCAGCCAATTCCTTGTCCAATCACAACGTTGTCTAATCTGTTTTCATTTATCACCACACCACAAATTGCTAAAGGCTGATTTATGGTCCCGCGTTACACCAACGCAGAGCCTACGGCGTAGGGTACGCGGCACACGCACCGTACGGTTACGCCGCCGATTTAACGCAGAACCATAATTCAGGCTTAATGCAGAACGTTTGTTTTTGCTGAGCATCTTCGGTGTCTTCCACTTCGGGGTTCCTCCACTTCCACTTCTTTTTGACGTTGCAGTTCCAGTAACAGAAGTCTAACGTGAGGATTATGAACATATAGTGTGAGCAGACGGAGCATCAGAGCATCGGGACGTACAGTGTGAGACCATAAATCGTGTGTTGTGAACTTTTGAACTCGGCGATCTAGTCGTCCAGTGTGAGATGGGGCTGAATCAAACGATTTAAAATATTGCTTTAAACCAACGCAGAGCCTACGCCGTTGCCGTGACGCCGTCGTGAACCCTTCGGATTTCTCTGTCACTCCATTTAGCCACGGTGCAAACCCCCCAGAGCGCTAGTTGATACTTGGTTTAGCTTCCGGCTTTTCCGAAGAAAAGAGCACTGAAAGTTCACGACTGCTTCACGAACCGGAACTGGAAATACGTTGCTACCAAGCAAACCAATCCCAGCCCTCTTGGTCTGCGTTGGGTCTGCGTCTCCTCGACCCGTAGTTACATTTTTTTGGAGGTGCAGGTCAGGCTACGGCGTAGGCTACGGAGAGACTCCTGCGTAGCCGCCTACCCTACGGCGTAGGCTCTGCGTCAATTTAACGCAGAACCATAATTCAGCCTTAACTCTCATCCACCTTCCAACCCCCCCCCTCATCTAAACTCACAACTCCCCTCTCAAAATGCACCCACTAGCCACATACGAAGACACCGGATCCTCCATAATCCGACTACACTCATAAGGGATACCCAGTGATTCTAATACACCACACAGAACATCTCAAAACAAAAGCTCTGAAACTCACTCAGAGATACCACTCCATACGCACCGACAAAGTACTTTAGTGCATACGGATCTCAAACTGGATGTACGATGGAGAATGTAACACTACCTTCACCAATCTCTGGAGCGCTAACGAGCGAAGGAGGGAGAAGCGTATAGAGGGTTTGCATTGACGTCACTTTCCCACAGGACCACACCACCTTACTCTCACCGAGTGGCAAAAATGTCTGCAACTAGTGGAAAAGACGGGATAACAGCCGATTATGGGCTTAAATTAGCGTCAGTTGGACTTGACAGTGAGCCGTACAGTTACCAAGAACCAGTGGTCCATGGACATTAATATTTGGTACAGTTACCAAGAACCAGTGGTCCATGGACATTAATATTTGGTACAGTTACCAAGAACCAGTGGTCCATGGACATTAATATTTGGTACAGTTACCAAGAACCAGTGGTCCATGGACATTAATATTTGGTACAGTTACCAAGAACCAGTGGTCCATGGACATTAATATTTGGTACAGTTACCAAGAACCAGTGGTCCATGGACATTAATATTTGGTACAGTTACCAAGAACCAGTGGTCCATGGACATTAATATTTGGCCACGAATCCAGTTTCCTGATATTTATATGAACTTAATTTCTACGCCGGGGAAATACACGAAGCAAAGCTTGAAGGCTTACAAAAGTCTTGACGCTTGGTCCGACTTCAAGGCAGGATTTGTTGTAGAAATTAAAGTGATGAGGACACCGAACTTTATGATTTGACCGTTTAACGTTAGCTACCCAAAAATCCAACATTACCTGATACAAAATGGAAACCACAAATCCACGTTTCGGTGCCTGGAATCCAGTTATTTCTGGGAATTGCAGTGATCCATTTGTCTCTTTAGCTTATTTTTCGGAAGTCTGTAAAACGATAACTCCGATTTCTTGCTAAATCTATGAGTACAGTCGATCGCACAACAACTCTTTCTGACACTCAGTCTTTCTGACACTCAGTCTTTCTGCCACTCAGTGGGCGTAACCCGCTGTGAAGTCGCATCTGTGACGTCATGTGCATTCCCTCTATTGGTTCCCCTCAGGGGCGCCGCAATCACCAACCCACCCTAACCCACCGGCTTGTTTGTCCCCCCAGGGCGTGAGGCCGCTCTGCAGTCCCGTCAGCGTCAAGTCCGGGGATCGCTTCATTCCCACCCGCGCCGGCAGCAACTGGAGCATCAACTTCCACTACGCCAATGTGAGCAGTGTAGTTGGTCCCGGACTCGGTGTGCTGGTCCAGACCAGAGATACCCGAGACCTCGAGCAGCCCAAGCTCCGGCCACCGCAGGCTCATCCTGTCTTGTTTTTTCTTCCCTTAACAGGAGAACTGCCGCTCTCCCACTCACAACCACAAAGCGAAGGATGCCAGTTCGGATTCAAGCAAAGGTCCAAACAAACCCCCCCACCCACCCACACTTCTCTAATTCCAGTCCTGAGCAGGGTTTATGTCTTAGATCCTAGTTATCTCTGTGATCCCAGAGGTGGAGTGTGTTGTATCGCCAGCATGGACTGGCTATGAAACAGACCTAATAAGAACATTAAAGAGAAGTTGATGGTACACACATGGGAAAAGGTCGCCGTCACATTAAGGCTGGGTGATATGGACCAAAAGTCATATCTCGATATTTTCTAGCTGAATGGCGATACTCGATATATATCGATATTTTTTCTGTGCTATAATTGGGGTTTCCCCCAAAGCATTATAGCATAGCATCTCTGTTAGCATCTCTGTTAGCATCTCTGTTAGCTTCATTTTTTTCTGAGGAAAACCCTTAAAAAACAGTCAGTTTTAATATAAAGCCTCGTGCCAAATGTCACACAGGTTCCTTTATTAACAGAGGTCTGCACAATATTAACATGTATAAAACAAATGAAATAAAAATAAACTGCCTGCATATATATAATAAAAATGCTTCTTGAATAAAATAAAACAAATATCCCTTTCCTGCATAACAATTAAATTAAAATACACTGTGCAATTAATACAGTGTAGACAGTAACAGGCAGACTTTTCCACTGAGGTTGACAGTTGTGCAAATAACAAAACGTGTGCAAATCTCAAATAAAACATTCAAGTCAATTTCTCACAAAATAAGCTATATCAAAATAAAAAAAAATAAAATATATATATATATATATATATATATATTTTTTTTTAAATCGATATAAACGATATTGTCTCGTACCATATCGCGTTTGAAAATATATCGATATATTTTAAAATCTCGATATATCGCCCAGCCCTACGTCACATCTGTGTTTTCACATCCTCTTCCCCCCAGATGCCGTTGCTTATGCTGCGCTGCTGAGGAACGAGTTGCTGGGGGCAGGAATAGACGCGGTGCCAGACCCCCACACAGATGACCGGCGGCATGCAGCCCTGGCTCCAGACTCTCACAGCCTTTTTAGGGTACGAAACACACACACACACACACACACACACACACACACACACACACACACACACACACACACACACACACACACACACACACACACACACACACACACACACACACACACACACACACACACACACACACACAGCACCCAGCTGATGAAGCTCCTTGAACTTCAGTGAAACTGACATGATATTTTGGAACCAACATGGTGATATAAAAACTGCCTCTGACCATTTAAATCTCTCATTTAAATAGTTTTGTTTGACAGTATGCAAAACCTAACCCACAGCTGTCACGATTCTAAACTAATGAATGAAAACTTATCTTATCTTTATCTTATCTTAAATACTTTTGTAATACTGTATTTGACCCGGTCTTTGTACGTTTTGACCGTATAGAAATGTAATTCTCGTCATTTGTGTGAAATAAGATCTGGAAACAGGTAATGTGGCATAGAATTGTCAAATTGGTTTAATTCACCGTACGAATTGTTACAGATTATTTTTGTAATACTGTATTTGACCTGGTCTTTGTACGTTTTGATCGTATAGTAATTCTTGCCGTTGTAAGAATGAGATGTACCTGCTTGATCTACTGCCCTTACTTTTTAACAACTTGTGCTTTTTGTTATTTTACCTCTTTTCTCATAATTTTATTTAATTTTATTTGTTATTTACTGTTTAATTGTGTCTTGCCGCTTTTAATGTTGATGTAAAGCACTTTGAATTACCTTATGTTGAATTGAGCTGTACACATAAACATGCCTTGCCTTTAAGCTGGGGATGAATCTTAATCACTGAATAAAATCTTTAAAAAAAGATCTCTATTGCTAGTAAAATATTTTTCACTAGCAATCGAGATCAGTCTGACTTTCCCTGAGCACAGTTTGAACTATGTTTCTGCTTCATGTGTCCATTCTCCAGTATGCTGTCCACACAAAGAGAGTGCCTTCTGATAGCGACAATGAAGTCTCACCATACTCCCTTTCTCCACTTAGCAACAAGAGGTATTAAACCATCAAATGTCCCACCGGCTGAGCAGACACTCAAGCTGTTCAGGTCCTTTACGTTGTCTCTGTGTCTCTGTGTGTGGGTTTTTTTTCTGTATTGTTTCCATAGTCACAAGCTGCTCCGCTCTCCTCGAAAACCAGCACGGAAGATCTCCAAGATCCCCTTCAAGGTGCTGGACGCTCCGGAGCTGCAGGATGACTTCTACCTCAACCTGGTGGACTGGTCGGCGGGTAACCTGCTGAGCGTGGGCCTGGGGGCCTGCGTGTACCTGTGGAGTGCCTGCACCAGCCAGGTCAGGCCACACATCACCCCTCCGGGACTGTTTATGGAGCTTTTCCACTAGTAGCTACTCAGCCCGACTCGGCTCGCCTCCACTCGGTTTGGTTCTTTCCCACTAGGGGTCTAATGTGCAGAGTAGATACTTTTCTGTAACTATTCTGCCGAGGTTCTAAGCTGCTGAGTCGGCTGTATCTGACATCATCACACTACAGACCACCGATTGGTCGGGGGGTTGGAGTCAGACGTCTGAGTCAATCAATCAATAACTTTATTTGTCCCCAATGTAGCAATTAATCATGCAGCAATATGTAGACATATACACATAGTAAAAAAAAGGACGACAACTTTAAATCTAAAAATCTAAAAATCCAAGCCCCACAACAGCTACCTTTTCCTCATGGAATTGAGAAGGGAGATGCAGAAGGTACAAAAGAAAGTTTATATCTGTTAGTTTTGACAAGTGGAAGTCTAAGCAATGTACCCGATAGAGAAACTGAAACTCTTGGTGTAGAGGACGGAACAGTCCCATAGGATAGTTTTTATTTCCTATACAGCTGTTTGTTATACAGGTCCTGTAGAGTCACCTGAGCAGAGCCAACTATTTTGCTACAGACATTCACCACCTTGGTAAGAACAGTTTTCTGCTTTACCCTAAGTGATGAAAACCAACAAATGAAAGAAAAAGTTAACACAGACTCAATGAAAGAGCGATAAAACATGGACATCAAGGATGAATCAACATTAAATTTGGACAGTTTTCTAAGACAGTACAGACGCTGCTGACCTTTCTTCAGGATTCAGGATGTGTCAGGATGTGAAATCAGAGAAAGAGACTCTGATGGTGGCGTCCTGTTCATTTTAAGGCTGAATTATGGTTCTGCGTTAAACCTATGCATGGCAACGCGGGAGTCTCTCCGTAGCCTACGCCGTAGCCCGACTTGCACCTCCCCAAAAATGGAACTAAGCGTCTGGGATTGGTTTGCTTGGTAGCAACGCATTTCCTGTTCCGGTTCGTGAAGCAGTCGTGAACTTTCAGCGCTCTTTTTTTCATTATGTGTGTGATTTATTTTTTATTTTTTTTGGGTTGTTTTGGTTTTTTGCACAATAGTTTTCCTTATCTCTTTGATTCACTGTGACCGGAAAAACCGAAAGCTAAACAAAAGTATCAACTAGTGCTCTGGGGGGGTATTGCACCGCGGCTAAATGGAGTGACGGAGAAGTCCGAAGGATTCACAACGGTGTCACGGCAACGGCGTAGGCTCTGCGTTGGTTTAACGCTGAACCTTAATTCAGGCTTTATTCGACAGGCAATGGCAGCAAAATTCTGTTTCCTGATCCAACTCTGAGGTGCAGATGTTCATAAACCTGGTGCTGAGGAGAGAATTAAAAAGGGATCTAGACGGAGATAAAGAACGACCAGATCTACCAGGAACTCTGTCTCTTCATAGCTGCTCACGGCTCCAGCTGACTTTTCAGCAGCGCAGAGAAACAAAAAAAAATTAAAAAGCGTCGCCACTAGGACTGGGGATCCATTCAAATGTCAAGAATCGATTCGATTCCGATTCTTAAGATTCAGAATCGATTATCAAGATTTGATTCGATTCGATTCGATCCCGATATTGATTTAGGTTAGTGTCATTAAAACTGTTTTTTGAGCTGTTGCATGAATTATATGACTGTAGTTCTGCAAAATATTACTACTAGTATTATATTGAGATTAAACAGCAAGTATTGCAGCTAATGATGCTGTAAGGACCAATCAGCTCCCAGAATGCTGATAGAACTGCTTTCAGAAACATCATGTGGATCAGAATTATCAAACAGATCCAGGGAGGAAACAGAGACGGATGAAATCGTTTTTATTTTTTCCCACATTCCATTTTTATTTGTTCCATTTTCGGTCTATTTTGATTTTTAATTTTTGAGAATATGGTTTTTAGCATTTTTTTGCAAATGTAACCCCAAGACAGTATATAAAGTAATGAAATATAGACAAGTTATGCAATTATAACTGAACACTTTAATGTTTTCATACCTTTTAAACATATTTAAAGGCAAAAACATGGCACCAGTTATTCTGGTGTCCAACCAAACATTCCTCTTGTGGGGATAAACAAAAAATACCAAAAGTTGTAATGTAATGATGAAAAAAAAAATACATAAATAAATAAAAGAAAATTAAACCCCCCCCCCCCCCCCCCCCCCCCCCAAAAAAAAAAGACATATGAATCAATTTTTAAGAATTAATATGAGAATTGATTTAGAATTGGGAAATCGATTTTTTTCAACACAGGCCTAGTCGCCACTTGAAGCTTCTCTCACTTTCATTTTTTTTAACTTGATATCAAACACAAGCCACAGAACCAGCAGCTCATCTATCATCTCCTCCAGGTTCTACATCTTTAGTGTTGTTGTCTTCTCCGTTTAGATACACAATCAAATACGTCACAGCAGCTTCACTCCAACCTCCTACTTCTGATCCAGGAGCTGGATTATTATGGAAAAGAAACCAGGCCAAGTTGGGATGACCTGAGTAGGTCCTAGTGGAAAAGTGCCATTATTCACAGCTGCTAGACGTTGTCTTTCACACGAGGAGGAAAGTGTCTGATCCGTAGCCTGCTTGAAGTGATTATTTATAACCTTGCATCTGTCATAACAGGTGACAAGGTTGTGTGATCTTTCAGTGGATGGAGACTCGGTGACATCAGTCTGCTGGAATGAGAGGGTGAGGCTGTCAGAGATTAGTGGGCCAGACTGAGATTAAAGAAGTCACGACCACAATGACCGCTGTAAACGTTCTCGTCCCGACAGGGCAGTCTGGTCGCTGTCGGGACCCACAAGGGCTACGTTCAGATCTGGGATGCAGCGGGAGGGAGGAAGCTGACCAGTCTGGAGGGCCACTCGGCCCGGGTCGGTAGGTCCTGGTCGGCTCTAATGGAAATGACTTAAAAATGCTTCAACGTGTGTCTGAGACGGCCCTTATCATGAATCCCCCACACCTTCCAGCCCTGCAGCTGAGGCTCAGCTGGTGCTGCCACTATCTGCTCATCAACGCTGCTGCAGCAAACATCTAAATATCTAGTTTTTTTTCTCTCAAACTGGAAAAAAACTGGAAAAACTGGAAAATGGCATTGGGCTGTTGAGTTCATAAGTTATTTTTTTCCGTTTTACTACAACTGTAGCCACAGTCATGGCCTTTGAGGCACAAAAAACTTTTGTTATTGCACTAAAAATGTGCACTATTACAGAATGGATGTTCTGCTTTCTTTCTATTGTTTTATAAGAATTTATACAGTTTTAAATTAAGCAGGACAGGTTTCTGTTCAAGAAAGATACCGTATTTTCTGGACTATAAGCCGCACCTGTATATAAGCCGCATCCGCTCTATTTCTTAAAAAACAATTAAAAAAAGATATACAAGCCGCATCCGCTCTATTTAAAAAAAAAAAAAGAAAAAGAAGCCGCAGATATTTCTGTTGTTAGATTAGATATTTACTACATGTACATAAGGATTTTGAACTGTAAATGATGTACATGTTTGTACCTAAATAGATCCTTGTGTCTTTTAACACGGCAGCAACTTTGCTGATTAAAACTGGACAGAACCAAGAGAAAATAACCGCTATTTATTTATCTATTTATCTGTTTGAAATCTTCTTCTACTTCTATCTGCTAAAGAAGAAGTAGCTTATTCTTCTTTGCATTTATTTTGTCTTAGTTTTTATTCTAATTCCGGTTAGCACTCCCCCTAGCGGTGGAAGAAAAATCCACAGAATAGCCGCACCTTTATATAAGCCGCACGGTTCAAAACCTAAGAAAAAAGTAGCGGCTTATAGTCCAGAAAATACGGTACTTATTTTATCCAGTTCATTTTGTTATTTTGTATTAAAGTGAATTGCTGGATAATAATTTGTTTTCAATGTGTTCATGGCATTCAAAAATATGCATCTAATTCAATTCAGGTTCGAGTCAAATAGATAAAAAATCGTTTCACTCACAAAAAAAGGGGCTAAAATAATTCACCACGCCAGGAAAGGTGAAAACAATCAGGTTGATGAGGTCCCTTATTTATTTTTGAGGGAGCTGGCAACCCTAATCAGAACCGAGGGTTATAATCGCTTATTGTATGCTCTTCTTACAACAAATGCCAAAGTGGATTTTTGGTGGCCGCAGTGAAACATGAGAACCCCCCCCCCCCTCTATATTTTGCACCACAGGTGCTCTGGCGTGGAACGGGGAGCAGTTGTCGTCTGGGAGTCGGGACAGAGTGATCCTGCAGCGGGACATCAGGACGCCGCCGTCGGCTGAGCGGAGGCTGCAGGGTCACAGGCAGGAAGTGTGCGGCCTCAAATGGTCACCTGACCACCAGCACCTCGCCTCCGGGGGCAACGACAACAAGGTGACGCAGCAATCAGGGGCCCATTTCTTCCAGATATTTGAAGATTTTTTTTTATTTCAAACATGCTTGTTAAAAAAAAAAAGAATACAAAAAAGATATTTTATATATAATGTTATATATATCATATATACATATATAACATTATATATAACATTATATATAACATATATATATATATATATATATATATATATATATATATATATATATATATATATATATATCTCATATATATATATATGATAGATATATATATATATATATATATTATATATATATATATACAAAAACAAGTAGCAAATTATTATATATATATATATATGATATATATATATATATATACCGTATTTTCTGGACTATAAGCCGCTACTTTTTTCATAGGTTTTCAACCATGCGGCTTATACAAAGGTGCAGCTATTCTGTGGATTTTTCTTCCACCGCTCGGGGCGCTCTAACCGGAATTAGAATCAAAACTAAGACAAAATAAATGCAAAGAAGAATACGCTACTTCTTCTTTAACAGATAGAAGTAGGTAGAAGCAGATTTCAAACAGATAAATAGATAAATAAATACCGGTTATTTTCTCCCGTTTTAATCAGCAAAGCTGCTGCCGTGTTAAAAGACACTGTTAGGAAAGGATCTATTTAGGTACAAACATGTACATCATTTACAGTTCAAAATCCTTCTGTACATATAGTAAATATCTAATCTAACATAAATATCTGCGGCTTGCATATCTTTTTTTTTTTTAAATAGAGCGGATGCGGCTTATATACAGGTGCGGCTTATAGTCCAGAAAATACGATATATATATATATATATATATATATATATATATATATATATATATATATATATATATTCACCAGCAAGGACCACGCCATCAACAGGATACGTTTAAATGATTTATTGATACGAAGATGATGACGATGACGATGGTGATGATGATGGCGATGACAATGGCGATGATGATGATCTATGGATCAGTCAATGCGTTGTGGGGAAGCTGGTAGGGAATCCGCCGCAGCGCCCGGGCAACGACGAACCCCCTACGAATCTATGAGGTAGAGAAAGAGAGGGAAGAAGGAGAGGAGAAAAGGGGTGGGGGGGAGGGGTGCAGAGAACGAGAGCGAAGAGGAAATGAGGGTTAGGCTGGTATTTGAAGGTTTGCCGGAAGAGGCGTGGTGCTGGAGGAGGCGTGGTTGAGGCGTGGTCCTGCTCCCGAAATTCGCTTGTTAAGCTCCAATTCACTAGCAAGGACCACGCCATCAACAGGATACGTTTAAATGATTTATTGATACGAAGATGATAACGATGACGATGGCGATGACAATGGCGATGATGATGATCTATGGATCAGTCGATGCGTTGTGGGGAAGCTGGTAGGGAATCCGCCGCAGCGCCCGGGCAACGACGACCCCCCAAAACCGTGGATTATTTAAGGAGATGAGACTGAGCGGATCTGAGGTCGCTAAGATCTGAGCGAATGTAGCGATGATGGTTGGGAGGACCATCGGCCCATGAGCTGTATGAGGTGCTCTGGGATACGTGGCGGGAGGCTGAAGTGGCGGCTCCGATCCTAAGGAGTGACCGGAGTAGTGCGTTGGGGAGATGCCAGATAAGGAGAGTATATGACGGAAGCGATGGTGAAACCAGAAACTGGTGACGACTGTCCTGACTCGGACGCAAGGATCTGTCGAAGATGTGCTCTGTGTTTTCCAGGAAGACAAGTAGTTGGCCAGGGTCTCGAAGTATTCAGGGGAGATTGGTCTTCGGGGATGAGAAACGAGAAAGAGAGTCGGTGATGGTGGTGGAGTGACCGGGGACATGTGCTGCATGGAGGATAAATTGATGTATGGCTGAGTGCCAGACTAGACGGCGCATGAACAGCATGATGGATGTGGAGTTGGAGCGTCCTTTATTAATGATGTCGATACTTATCGATATGAAGATGATGGCGATGATGGTGGCGAAGAAGATGGCGATGGATAATGATGGCGATGATGATGATGGCGATGATTATGACGATGACGAAGGCGATGACGATGGCGAAGACGATGGCGAAGACGATGGCGAAGACGATGATGGTGGCGAAGACGATGCCGATGATGATGGCGATGAATGATGATGGCGATGAAGATGATGACGAAGGCGATGACGATGGCGAAGACGAAGGCGATGACGATGCCAATGACGATGCAAGTGATGATGGCAATGACGATGACGATGAAGATGATGGCGATGATGGTGGCGAAGACAATGCCGATGATGGCGATGAATGATGATGGCGATGATGATGATGGCGATGCCGATGACGAAGGCGATAACGATGACGATGCCAATGATGATGGCAATGACAATGACGATGTCGATGGCGATGACGATGACGATGAAGATGAAGATGATGGCGATGATGGTGGCGAAGACGATGGCGATGAATGATGATGGCGATGATGATGATGATGGCGATGACGATGACGATAACGATGATGATGCCAATGACGATGCAAATGACGATGGCAATGACGATGGCAATGACGATGATGATCTATGGTTCGGTCGAAACGTTGTGGTATTCGTTTGTGCGCTCTGAGGGCCGTCCTGCTGCGAACCATCTGCCATCGTAAAAGCCCCCAAAACCGATTGAAGGAGCAGCATCAGTGTATGGATTGATGTCGTGGGGGTGAGCCAGTTGGTCATCATGAAAGAAAGTGATCCCCTTCCAGGTGGCAGGAGGTTGAGCCACAACGAAGCTCGGCACGGCTCGAGTTGTCTGGGGAGATGGGAGACAAGAGAGATGGAACAGCGGAAGCGATGGACGGCAAGTGTGAGATGAAGGCCCGCCCTTGGGGAATAATGCGCATGGCAAAATTGAGGTGGCCCAGGAGGGAGAGGAGTTGGCGTTTGGTGCAGCCTGGAGCCTCGAGGGAGGTAGAGGGGCCCGCCATTTTCTCAGCGGACAATGGAACCCCGAGTTCGGAGAAAACGGAAGTCAGGGTGACCAGGCTGGAAGCGGGTGGCGATGAGAGAGGGGTAACGATGAGGAATCATTCAAGAGATGGACGAGGAAGGAATGCCGTGGTTGTTGGAGAGGATCCAGCAGAGGGCCTCTGAAGGTGTCGAAAAGTTAGGGGCTACTCTTGCAGTGACTGACTGCGAGTAGTATGCACCTCGCCAGCGGACGCTGAAGTACACCAGCCCGGAAGCGGGTGGCGATGAGAGAGGGTGCCAGAAACCCTGGCCGGATCTAGCGGCTGTAGTTGGTGGAGGTGGGCTGGGGGGGGCAGTGGCATCCCGGTGCCAGTAACCCCGGCTGAAGTTAGCTGTTGTAGGTGCTGGAGGTGGATTAGGTGCTGGAGGTGGGCTGAGGGGGGCAGTGGCATCCCGGTGCCAGAAACCCCAGCCGGATCTAGCTGCTGTAGTTGGTGGAGGTGGGCTGGGGGGGGCAGTGGCATCCCGGTGCCAGAAACCCCAGCCGGATCTAGCTGCCGTAGTGGCATCCCGGTGCCATAAACCCCAGCCGGATCTAGCTGCTGTAGTGGCATCCCGGTGCCAGAAACCCCAGCCGGATCTAGCTGCTGTAGTGGCATCCCGGTGCCAGAAACCCCAGCCGGATCTAGCTGCTGTAGTGGCATCCCGGTGCCAGGAACCCCAGCCGGATCTAGCTGCTGTAGTGGCATCCCGGTGCCAGAAACCCCAGCCGGATCTAGCTGCTGTAGTGGCATCCCGGTGCCAGAAACCCCAGCCGGATCTAGCTGCTGTAGTGGCATCCCGGTGCCAGAAACCCCAGCCGGATCTAGCTGCTGTAGTGGCATCCCGGTGCCAGAAACCCCAGCCGGATCTAGCTGCTGTAGTGGCATCCCGGTGCCAGGGACCTTGGGGAGGGAGTGAGGAGATTGCTGGTGTGGGTGGAAATCCGACCTGCGACGACGGCTATGGGCTGATCCGGATTGTCCGCGTCCTCTTCCCTCCGATGGCGGAGGTGGGCTGGAAAGGCTGGAAGATGGTGAGCTGCAGTGATGCCGGATGTTCAGAAGGGATGAACCGGGTGGAATGTGGACGACTGAAGAGGCAGAAGTTTCTGGGTGGCTGTCAGGCTCGGGAGAGCGGTGTTTCGGGCACGGCGGTGGCTGAGGAGTTTGCCTCCTCCGAAACATGGCGGGGTGTGCTAGCATCCCGGTGCTAGTAACACCGCTGAGTTAGCTGTTGTAGGTGTTGGGGGTGGGCTGGGGGGGGGTAGCAACCCAGTGCTAGTTACCTCGGCCCCGAAGTTAGCTGTTGTAGGTTTGTTTGCGCAGGTTTGGCCGGAACCGGAGAAATGCGGGACGCGAAAGCGTTGGGATGACGGGCGGCGGGACCAGCCGCGGACAGGGCGAACGAGCAGCTGCCCGCGGGGCCGGAACGAGTCGAGGAAGAAAACCAGGCCGAAATGTGGTGGGAGGGAAGCCAGGCACTGGCCGGAACTGGGGAAGGGCGGGAAGCGAAAGCGTTGGGATGACGGACGGCGGGATTAGCTGTGGACGGGGTGAAATGAGTAGTTGCCTGCGGGGCCGGAACGGGTTGAGGAAGGAAACTGGGTTGAAATGCGGTGGGAGGGATGCCGGGGTACCGACATCACCTGTTGGGACTGATGGAGCTGGGAAGCAGAGGATCCTGGCAACCCGGTGCCAAGAGCCCCTTCTGGCGCTGGCGGTTGAGGCTGCTGAATGAGCATAGCGGGGGTTTCTAGCATCCCGGTGCTAAAAACCCCGGCTGAGTTAGCTGTTGTAGGTGCCGGGGGTGGACTGGGGGGGGGGCCTAGAAACCCGGTGCTAGCAACCCCGGCCGAAGTTAGCTGTTGTACTTGCTGGAGGTGGGCAGTGTAACGATGGAATCGTTTATGTTTCCACACGGACGGCTTAAGGTGAAAGACCGCTCATGTGCAGTTGAGGTTCCTGCAATGAGGCAACGTTGTTCAGAGATTATGTTTAACGAGAATGTTAATAAAAGACCTTGTGAGTAAAGGTAATGCTCAACGTCCGGTTTGTACGATCGCTTATCTTTTACTATTGCGGTCTATGGGAAAAGCTTTTTTTTTTGCGCGCAGTACCGGGGCTGGCCACTGGAAAATCTTCTGAGTGCGAGACCTGAGGGTCGACGTCATGGCGCGCCGTCGGAGTTGGCGTGATGACGTCATCCGGAAGAGAGCAGGTGTCGGCGGGGCTGATGGCATGGCAGGCTGAGATGAGATGGTTGAGAAGTTTTTTCTTCACACCTGCGGCTGCGATCACGGATGTTGATGAGAGATGAACCGGACGGGATGGACCACTCGTTTCTGGGTGTGTGTCGCTGGAGCGGGGTTGACAGCAGCTCCGCAGGTGGCTGAGAGAAAAGGAAAAAAGGAGAGGACACGTGCGTTCCGGAGGAATAAACCACCGCCGGAGCGGCAGCCGACGTGGGAGGTCGGCGGGCTCTTGGCGGGACACCGGGGCGGACGGGGCGGCTCGGTCTCGCTGCGCGGCACCCCCCGGGGGTGGGGGGGGGCGGCGGATTGCGCAACCTGCGGGTCAACGGCGAGGGATTGTCCGCGGCGCGTCCCCTTCCTTCCCGCCGGGCGTGGCGGGCCAGGAGACAGGGAGGACGCCATGGCGGGCTGCCGCAATACCGGATGTTCAGGAGAAATGGACCGGACGGGATGGACCGCTCACCGGGTTGGTGGACCGGGATAACCGCGGGCTCCGCGCGTGGCTGAGAGAGAGAGGAAAAAAGGGTTAGAGAAACACGTGCGCGGCGGAGGAATACGACGGCGCAACCTGCGCTCTCGGGTTGGCGGCGAGGAGACACAGGAGAGGAGTCCGCGACGATCCGGATGATCAGGAGAGATGGACCGGACGCGGACCGCTGAGGAGACGGGGCTCGGGCGGCCCCGCGGCCGCCAGGGAGAGCGGCGCTTCGGGCGACGGCTGAAAGTTTTTTCTCCTCGGGATCTCGATCGGCTGGTGTTTGCTGGTGATCGCCTGCAAGCTGATCGTTGTCCTGATGGTGATCGACGCGAGATCCATGCCGGCCGTCGGACCCGCCGGAGCGTGGCGACGCCGGGACCGGTGGATTGCGCACCTGCGGCGCTTCAGGCACGGCTGAAAGATTTTTCTCGGATCTTGATCAGCTGGTGTTTGCTGATGATCCCCTGCAAACAAGTCGTCATCGATGGCGATAATGACACGAGAACCATGCCTGAACGGGTGAGTAACGATCTGAGATACGAGCGTGTAGTAGTGTTGTCATGCTTGCGGTTCTGGTTCGGAGAACGAGAGTGAGCGTGCTGCAGAGAACGAGAGCGAAGAGGAAATGAGGGTTAGGCTGGTATTTGAAGGTTTGCCGGAAGAGGCGTGGTGCTGGAGGAGGCGTGGTTGAGGCGTGGTCCTGCTCCCGAAATTCGCTTGTTAAGCTCCAATATATATATATATATATATATATATAATCATTGCTACTTGTTTTTGTTTTTCCGTTTCAGAACCAAAATTAAAAAAAAATACATGTTTTTTCCCTTCTTAAACCAAATGATGATCAAACAAAACAATCTTATTTAAAAAAATATAAACAGGTAGTGGAAAAAACTTGGAAAAAGGAATCATGTTTCCAACACATAGTTTGAAATAGCAGTATCTTCTCCTACAAAAACAGCCAGCCTTATTTCCTTTTTCAGTTTTAGAGAAAAATACCAGTTTTCTTTTTTCCAATTTGGCTTTCAAGCAAAAAAGCAAAGAAGAAATGTGGGGTTATATGGGGGTTTAATGGAGGATCAAGCAACAGTAAGAGTCAGATTTTAGCTGTTCTTACGGCCGACCTATCCTGATAGTCTGAGTTTTAGTTACTTAGTTCATGTTATGTTTATGTAATAATTACTCGGGGGTCATGTTGAATTGAATTGAAGATGGTCCTGTCCTTGCGTGCAGCTGCTGGTGTGGAACAGCTCCAGCCTGCTGCCCGTGCAGCAGTACAGCGACCACCTGGCTGCAGTGAAGGCCATCGCCTGGTCCCCGCACCAGCACGGGCTGCTGGCGTCGGGCGGGGGCACCGCCGACCGCTGCTGCCTGCGCTTCTTGGAACACGCTGACGGGTCAAGCGCTGCAGAGCAACAGACACCGGCTCCCAATGTGTGCAACCTGGGCCTGGTCCAAACACGCCAACGAGCTGGTGAGGAAGAACAGCACACCTGTGGCATAAGAAAAGAAAAAGGGTGTAGATAAGATAAACCAAGACAGATGTGGGCGTCGAGGGTTGGCTTCCTGGAAAAAAAAATCTGACTCAGTTTTTTGAATTAACGAGATAAATTATCTCAGGTTTTTTTTGGGGGGGGGTTTTTTTTTTTTTTTTTTTTTTTTTTTTTTTTACAACTTGCGAGAAGAGTGTAGATTATCTGCTTGTCTGTTGCTGTTAATTCGGAGAGCGGATTTCATGGAATGTTCTGACCAGGTTCCAGTTTATCCAGTTTTATTTGCTTTTGGGTTTGAATTGTGGAGATACTCTTGGGTCTTGAATTATTCGATGGTATTGTTATTAGTGTGTCGCGGGTACTTTTGCTGGACGACTCGCAGCACCAAGGCCCATTCTGATATGCTGGCATTGCAACTTTTCTCAGGATCAGTTCGATCAGGAGTACGGGCATGGTTGCGGTTGTTGGGGGTAAATAAGTAAAATATGTACATGCACATACATGTGCTTAAATATTAGTGCTGTCAGGCAATTAAAAAAATTTATCTAATTAATTACAGGATTTATAATTAATTAATCTAATTAATCGCATTTTAATCTCATATCTGCTAAAGGTTCCCAAATAAAGAATCTGAATTCTAGGTCATTACAAAATTGCAGTGCATGACTAATCAGTTGAATACACTAAGAAGAGAAGATTTGAAATCCACATTTTTATTGGTGGTGTGTTTCATAAATGAAAATCAAAAGAACAAACATCTTCCTGTTCAGTTGGTCGTGCATCTGTGCACGTTGGCCTGGGGGAGTGGTTTTAATACGGTTTGGTTATGACACCATTCCTCCTTGATCGTCTTCCACCATTGAAATGGGCTGCAATCAGCAGCAACACACTCTGCAATTGAGTTTGTCAGTTTTTCTGTCATGGCTTTGCTAATTTGTTTCCCAGATTCTGCAAGCGTGTGTTGGTGAAGTGAGCTCACGCTAGCGCTAGTTAGTAGCTGTAACGTTTACACTGGAACTTGTCCGGACATGTTTAACTGATAATTCAGGCTGAAGCAGCTCTGGTGATGGGAAAATTATTTTTTACAAAATGTACAAATTACCGCGTTCTTGTTGATAGTCCCGTCTTCTTTCTTTTTATACATAAACCTAGCAAAGATTTGCTGAGTGGCTCCCCTGAGTCGTCCAGGTCTGTCACTGCTTTGTTAGTTTGACTACCGGTAACAACGCAGGTGGGAGGTGACCTGCCAAGTGGCTACGGGTCCCTCAATGGGCCAAATTTAAAATGCTTACGCATTTTGCCACTCATGCGCTAAACTGACAGCCCTTTTAAATATATAAACACACACACATATACATAAGGCAATATATGCACTGCAAAAATTCAAAATCTTAACAAGAATATTTGTCTTATTTCTAGTTAAATGTCTCATTTTTAGTCAAAAAAAATCTCATTACTCATTAAAAGCTCATATTCGGGTTTTTAAAAACCTGAATATGAGCAAATTCGGGTTATTCAAAGGGGTTATTAGTGTTTACATGGCCGCGCAAATTCGGGTTATTGCCAATATTCTGGTTTTAAAAGGGTTATTGATGCCTGGAAACGCAGTCTTTGTCTTATATCTAGTTAAAATGTCTAATTTTTAGTCAAGAAAATCTTATTACACTTAAAACAAGACTCATCACTGGAAAAAACTACAATTTTCACCTGTTTCTAGTGGCTTTTCACTTAAAATAAGTAGAAAAATCTGCCAGTGGAACAAGATTTTTTTGCTTGTAATGAGAAGATAAATCTTGTCCCACTGGCAGATATTTCTACTTATTTCAAGTGAAAATTTACTTGAAACAGGTGAAAATTGTCAAACACCAATTTATTTTTCTGGAAATGACTCTTGTTTTAAGTGTAATGAGATTTTTTGACTAAAAATGAGACATTTTAACTAGAAATAAGACAAATATTCCTGGTAAGATTTAGAGTTTTTGCAGTGTGTTGCTGTAACGTCTCAGTTCACTTCCTAATACCACCAGTAGAGTGTAAAAGAGCTTTTCCAAGGTCCCTGACAGAATCTCACACCATCACAGAACCCGGCATTCAGACTGGTCGCTGATAACGGATGAGATGGTCCTTTTCATCTGTTACCAGCATGTGAAACATAATACTCCCCGTATCGACACATACTAGGGTGCTATGTCTGTTCTGTTGCCAAGGCGGCTGACTTGGTCATCAATGACCACCTTAAAGGTTTCTACTTGTTCCTAGTGTTTTTTCAGTCTGGTAATCTTCTGGAGTTGGTGCTGCTCGTTTGTCCTTCTCTAAAGTGTTTGTTGTGTGTCCAGGTGAGCACCCACGGCTACTCTCAGAACCAGATCCTGGTGTGGAAGTATCCATCCCTCACCCAGGTGGCCAAGCTGACGGGACACTCCTACCGAGTCTTGTATCTGGTGAGTTCAGGGCGGGGACCACTAGGCCTGTGTTGAAAAAGACGATTTTCCTGTTCTAACAGCCTGTCTTAACTGCATGCGAGCGTCCGACTGTCGCGTCGCACTGCGTGGCATCGGACGCGCTCTGTCCACACTGAACGCGTTATCGGCCCTACGTTCTACCACGTTCTTTTGATTGACAGCTGAGACTCGCCTTTTAAAAGGCTGATTTATGGTTCTGCGTTACACCAACGCAGACCCTACGGCGTACCCTACGCCGTCGATTTTACGCGGAACCATAAATCAGCCTTTATTCACCCGCCCGTGCGCTCCTGAAAGAAACTCCTAAAATTACTCCTAAAAGAGTAAAGGAACAAGTAAAAGATGGGTGAGTACTTGTAATCTTCCTACGTTTGTACTTTCGAAACAGAAAACAAAGCTTATTATTCGGTGGAATAAGTCGCGCCGCATCGCGCCGCGTCGCTCGCAACCAGTATAGACAGTGCAATAAAAAAATAAAGCAATAGAATTGTTTTTGACGCTGACGCTCGCTCGCGTCGCATGCAGTGTGGACACGGTGTAAATCGATTCTCATATTGATTCCTAAATATCGATCCGTATATCTAAACTTCGATTTTTTTTTCCATCATTACATTTTCGCCCGGTGAACTTTAATCCCAGTAGTCATTTAATTCACACATGCGCGTGGTGTGAAACTATCAAACAATGAACATGGCGTTGGTGCTGGTTTTTAAAACTCCTGAACTAAATGAACTTTTCTTTAGAGAAAATGCTGGATATTTCAGCTTAAATTTCTAAATGTTATATTAGTTCAATGAAGTTCATATCATCTATATTTTCTATAGCTTGTTTGGTTTCTCTGTTATCGTTTGTCATGACTTACCTGAAAAAATGCCCGGTGCTTCATGGTAAGCTGTGTGTCTGGTGACAGAATAAATTAGACAAGATAAAATGATTTGTTTACTGCATGAGCTGTTTCTTTGCAATTTCTTTCTTTTTTTGCACTTTAAATGGATATTTATTTCTTAGTTATTTCAAAATAATTATTGCGAAATTATTATTTCACTAGTTATTTTACAGGCAACAGCTCAAAAAACATTTTTTATAACACTAACCCAAATCAATATCGGATCGAATCTGATCTAATCAAATGGTGATAATTAATTTTGAATTTTAAGAATCGGAATCGGTTCTTGACATTTGAATCGATCCCCAGCCCCAGCGACCACATGACCAACACGTGCTGTGTGGCTCATACATGTGCTCAAGTCAAAAGGTTTCCTTTAGAAAAGCTGGAGGAAAAAGATGAACCCATTGCATCTTCTTTGCCACTTTATCATTTCTTCCCTGTCAAGACTAGTCTGGGCCAAATCTGATTTTTGTCCTTTGAACTATGAATTTAACTGAACCAAATGCTTACAGTGGAAGCTGCAGGCTGTGTGATCTGCAAGCTTCAGTTTTTAGCCTTTCAACATTGGACCATGGCATGTTCAGCAGACGGATGCTGTTTAAAGTGCTGGGTTAAGTTTGTGTCCAAGATATTGTTACAGTTACTATGATGGTTGTATTCACCCGAGTTTTAAAGGTTGTAAAAACAGCCTTCTTTTCTAATTTGTACTCAAAATGAAAGACTTCTACCACATGCACAGTGATGGAAGAACATCATTTAAGCTCTTAAGATGATGCATTTACTGCCCTCAATGCTGTGGATTTGATGCATTTACTGATGAAGAAAAAAAAACAGCTATTATTGGTACCAGTGCATCCCTTAATGTTATATATTTTATTATATTGAATAAGCTTTCAAATAATGAAGAAAGCTTAGTAAAATTGTATTAGTGAGGAATTCAAGACATCTCAGGACTATAATGGATAGGCAACTCACTCTTGAATTGCTCTTGACAGGAAATAGTTTGGTATCATTTCCCTAAAGACTGGCAGAAACAGCCAGTTGGACCATATGGAAGCAGCTGGAGCCGTTAAGCCCCGCTAGGAAATGTGCTGCAGGTCAAACGTAAAGCCTTTCGTATTAAAAAGTCACCACTTGACCCACGCCACATTCATTTCAAACCATAATCTCATAACGCCATCGACCCACATCCACACCAGCGTTTCAGCAGCGTGTCAGGAGTCCCCTCCCCCCACGTTACACTGCCGTAAATCTGCTTATCACAGCCATGCATGCAGCCATGCAAGCAGCCGTGCATGCAGCCATGCATGCAGCCATGCATGCATGGCTGCATGCAGCCGTGCATGCTCACTGGACATGCACAAAGAAACAGAAGGCAGCTAAACATGATGTCTGCATTGATTCAGATTCAGATTGCTTTTATTTGTCGTTTGTGTTAAACACATAGGAATTTGTCACGGTGTAACAGTGTGCGCACTCGGAATATTGTTGCGACAATTGATATAATCATGTCTTTCCTTCTGTGAATGTTGGCACTTCAGAATGCAGCGTTATCAAATACAGATGACTAGGCCTGTGTTGAAAAAATCAATTTTCCGATTCTAAATCAATTCTCATATTGATTCCTAAAAATCGATTCGTATGTCTAAAGATCGATTATTTATTTATTTTTTTTTTCATCATTACAACTTTTGGTATTTTTTTGTTTATGCCCAAAGAAGGAATGTTTTGTTGGACACAAGAATAACTGGTGCCATGTTTTTGCCTTTAAATATGTTTAAAGGTATGAAAACATAAAAGTTTTCAGTTATAGTTGCTTAAATTGTCTATATGTCTTTGCTTTATATACTGTCTTGTGTTGCATTTGCATAAAATGGTAAAAACCAAATTCTCAAAAATTTAACCGAAATAGACCAAAAATAGAAATCATTAAAACGGAAGGTGGGAACATTTTTTAAACGATTTCATTCGTATCAAACAGATCCAGGGCTGCACCTCTGTTTCCTCCCTGGATCTGTTTGATAATTCTGCCCCACGATGTTTCTGTTTGCAGTTCTATCAGCATTCTGGGAGCTGATTGGTCCTTACAGCATCATTAGCTGCAATACTTGCTGTTGAATCTCAATATAATACTAGTATTAATATGTTGCAGAACTACAGTCATATAATTCATGCAACAGCTCAAAAAACAGTTTTAATAACACTAACCCAAATAAATATCGGAATCGGATCAAATCAAATCTTGATAATCGATTCTGAATCTTAAGAATCGGAATCGAATCGATTCTTGACATTTGAATGGATCCCCAGCCCTAGTGATGACTGTAAAACATCTGAAACCAAGACCAACAAAGTCCAGCTTCTCTTTATTATAGCGGCACAGAGGAGCTTTTGCAGTTTTTATGATTTACATCCCCCAATAGGAGGCGGGGATAAGTGGGTTGTATGTATCTTCTGTCATTACTCTCTTGAGCATGTGAGTTACCTGTGCCACGATCTCCCCTGTAGCTCTGGTTAGTTTATCCTCACCGTTGTCATGACAGCTGGAACTTATTCTGACATTTTAAGATGAACAAAGTCCTTTGTTCTGGTTTAAAGCACATCTGTGTGTTATCTTTTAGGTGATGGTCATCGATCAGAGACGGATGTGTTATGACCCAGAATATCAGAAGGTTAATTTGTGAAATACATCACTGTCGCCAAATGATTTTGGTTTTGTCCACTTTTACACATAAATGACTGAGTTTACAATCCGAGATGTGAATTTCAGTGGGTCAGAAAGTTTTCCTCTTTCTCGGGTCCAAGAAGTTTGGATGCCTTATAAGTTTCAAATAAAAATGCGCTGGTGTGGATGTGGTCTTTACGGAAGAGTATTAGGGCCAGGCAGGAGAAAGATATTTGAGAGGGGAACATTTTTTTTTATTGTGCACTTCGAGAAAACGTCGAAATGTTGAGATTATGTTGAGATTAATGTTGAAATACAATTTCTAGAATAAAGTCGAAATTCTGCCTTTTTTCTCAACATTTCGACTTTTTTCTCGAAATTGTACTTCAACATTATTCTCGACATTTCTACTTTTTTCTCAACATTTCGATTTTTTTCTCGAAGTGCATAATGAAAAAAAAATCTTCCTCCTCCTAAAATATTATTTTTATTTTTCTCCTGCCTGGCCCTAATACTCTTCCGTAGGTCTTCATGTGGAACAGGGCCAGGTACAGTATTTCCAGTAATGTGGAGTGTTTCCCAGAGTCTCAGTGTGCACATGTTCCCTCCTCAGGCCGTGTCCCCGGACGGAGAAGCCATCGTAACGGGAGCCGGGGACGAGACACTACGTTTCTGGAACGTCTTCAGCAAGACGCGCTGCACCAAGGTACGGTAAACTCTCGTCAACACATCCGTTACACATCTGTTGCTTTTGTTGTCCCATGCATTTTGCAGTTAATTCTGTATACAGTAATCCCTGGTTTTTTGCGGGGGTTACGTTCCAAAAAGAACCTGTGATAGGTGAAATCCACGAAGTAGCAACCTTTTTTTCTTTACAATAGAGGGTTTGCATTGACGTCACTTTCCCACTGGACCAGCCCCCTTACTCACACTGAGTGGTAAAACATCAGCAAAAACAGCTGCAACTAGTGGAGAAGACGGGATAACAGCCGATTATCGGTTTAAATTAGCGTCAGTTGGACTTGACAGTGACCCGTATAGTTAACCCAAGAACCAGTGGTCCATGGACATTAATATTTGGTACAGTTACCAAGAACCAGTGGTCCATGGACATTAATATTTGGTACAGTTACCAAGAACCAGTGGTTCATGGATATTAATATTTGGCCACCAATCCAGTTTCCTGATATTTATATGTACTTAATTTCTACGCCGGGGAAATACACGAAGCAAAGCTTGAAGGCTTACAAAAGTCTTGACGCTTGGTCCGACTTCAAGGCAGGATTTGTAGAAATTAAATTGATGAGGACACCGAACTTTATGATTGGACCGTGTAACGTTAGCTACCCAAAAATCCAACATTACCTGATACAAAATGGGAACCACAAATCCATGTTTCGGTGTCTGGAATCCAGTTGTTTCTGTGAATTGCAGTGATCCATTTGTCTCTCTTAAGCTTATTTTTCGGCAGTCTGTAAAACGATAACGGATTTCTTGCTAAATCGATAGATGTTTTCCAGTTGCTCAAACTGAAAGTTTACGCTGCCACTCAGTCTTTCTGCCACTCAGTCTTTCTGCCACTCAGTCTTTCTGACACTCAGTCTTTCTGACACTCAGTGGGCGTAACCTGCTGTGAAGTCGTATCTGTGACGTCATGTGCATTCCCTCTATTATTATACAAGGCTTCAAATTGCGGAGATCAGCCCCGCCCCACCATGACCCGAGTAATTAGATTTGAACAGAAGAAAATTAAAAATGATTATAAAAAAACATACAATATGTACAGTAGGACAAATTGTGACTGGTGCGTATTTCACTGCTCTTCTGATGCTGAAAAATGATTCTTATAAACCAACATGCCACCATGGATTATATTTGAGACTGTAATGAACGATTCATCAAAGGCTCCCGTTCCAGTATATACTCAAAAAGTATACTTAAGTTCGGCACTTTTGAGTAAATATCAGTAGTCTGCATTAATTGGGACGTACTACTCAGAGCCACACGGCACTTCCTGCCGTTGGGAGGGGGAGTTGTTACCATGGTAACAACTCCGTCACAGCAGCAGTAGCAGCACCGCTCCGCTCTTTCCCCTTTATCCTGGCTCAAACAAGATGACATTAAATAATATTATTATATACCAATATTATAATATTAATATTATATAATAATATTATTATACTTAATATTATAATTATGACCAGAGCTGTCAAAAGTATTCACAGTCATTACTCAGGTAGAAGTATAGATACTAGAGTTTAAAAATACTCCTGTAGAAGTTGAAGTATCAACTCAAGTTTTTTACTCAAGTAAAAGTATAAAAGTACTGGTTTCAAAACTACTTAAAGTATAAAAGTAAAAGTAATGTAAGGGGGAAAAAAGCCATTGAAAATGAATGCATCTTAGTATAATGTAAATATATTAAAGAAGCATATATGTGTACTATTGAGCATTAACATGTGTTTCAGAGAGCAGCAGATATGATGACTAGTTGCCTATAAGTATTGTAATGGTGCAAAAAGTCAAACTTCAGAGGCACGTTATCATTTATCCTAACCTTTATTGGAATGTACATCCAAGTTTAGTTGCAGGAATCTGAGGGAACGGATGTAAGAACAAAACTGGACAAGAACATCTGAAACAACCACAACCAAATTCACTCTATCCGGATGGAGCAATTTAACTGGATAGTTTTTTTTAAAGGATGAAATGAAATAGAGTAACGTGTTTTTAAAATGTAAGGAGTAAAAAGTACAGATAATTGCGTGAAAATGTAAGGAGTAAAAGTAAAAAGTCGTCTGAAAAATAATTACTCCAGTGAAGTATAGATAACCAAAATTTCTACTTAAGTAAGGTAACAAAGTATTTGTACTTTGTTACTTGACACCTCTGCTTATGACATATACGTATCACTTAGCAACCAAACACCGCTGCATTGCATTGTGGGAAGTTTCTGCTCAGCTAGTGTATGGATAGTACATACTATTGAGTACGTTCTAATGTTTCGGGCGCACTAAAAAATCTCACATACTGTTTTAGCTACTCATTAGGGTAGAAGTGTGGGATTTCAGACGCAGCTTATTTAGTCAGAATCAAAATGCAGAACACGATGCACAATGCAAATCCATGAAGCAGCGAGACGTGAAAGGTGAACTGCGTTCTAGCGAGGGATTACTGTACATATGTTTGTGGATTAATGAAACTGATTTCCCATTTCTGACCCTTCTCTTCCCAGGAATCAAAGTCGGTGCTGAACCTCTTCACGAGGATCCGATAACAGCCGGGGTCAGGACGGCTTCAGCAAGAGCCTGACAGACTCTCAGACTTTCCTGCACACCCCGGTGGGCCGAGCACCAGCCTCCACTCCCACAGTATTTCTTAAAACCTTTTTCATCGGAGGATTGCAGTCCAAACTGGCCCGGACAACTGCCATCCCTCACAGCACTGTCACCCATCTCAGAAAAACAAAACACATTATCTGCTTCAAAAACTTGTCTTGTTCTTCTTTCTGTTGTGCAGGTGATTCAGTTGTTTTATTATATATTAGCAGAAGTGCATATGTACAAGAGTTCTAAGCTATAATTATGTAAAGATGGAACATTTTTAAAAAGGCGCTCCTTTGTAACAGAGAGAAGACAAAGCCAGATTTGAGAAGGGGCAGTTTCTATATTTTGATAATGTGTTAACAGAAATGGCATGATGCAACAGAAAGGAAAAATAAACCCAACACAGTTGATTGCGCATCTGCAAGAAAAGGTGTTTTATTGGTGTTTTGTTAGTTGATGTATATTCATGGCGCTGATTGAAAAGGGACAGGCGCTTGATTAAAAACCTGCTGGATGGACACCCAGATATCCTAAAAACGGTCCACACGTGTGTCGTCGTCAGTTTCTTACATCAATAATTGAATGGAAAAAAAGAAAAAGTTGTTCAGTGCCCAGAGTCAGGTGGTTTAGCTGCGGGAGTTTCCTCATCTTGCTGCCCAGGAAAAAGCCTGATGTAACTGTGCAGCAGCAGCTCCGGCTAGTACTGGGAGAACCCGGAGCCCTGCAGGCCTCGGCAGAGCAGGGAGAACTCCAGCACCGCCTCCCTGACGCGACGCTTGTTGCTTTGTTCCCTGGGAGAAAGAAAGGGGGATGAAAGCTTTATCTCGTGAGCCTGAGCCTCACTTAAAGTGAGGCTGTTAACACCCTGCTCTCAGTGCTCAGTCATGCTCCCCCTGGCATTAGCTAGCTGCTGTCGGCCTCTGAATGAAAACAAGGATTAATAACGTAAGTTCTTGTAGAGAAAAATGAAATGATGAGCCAGTTTGTCATGAAGACCCTTTCCACATAAAACCAGCCGTATAGAGCATTTATTTATGGCGCTTTTCCACTAGCACCTACTCAGCGAGACTAGACTCGCCGCGGTTTGTCTCTTTTCCACTAGGGGTCTAACGTGCCGAGTAGATACTTTTCTGTATTTATTCTGCCGAGGTTCTAAGCGGCTGAGTCGGCTGTATCTGACATCATCACACTACAGACCACTGATTGGTCGGGGGGTTGGAGTCAGACGTCTGAGTCAGGAGGAGGAAATCAGAGAAAGAGACTCTGATGGATTCTTGTTCATTTTATTCAACCAGCAATGGCAGCAAAAGTCTGTTTCATGATCCAACTCTGAGGTGCAGATGTTCATAAACCTGGTGCTGAGGAGAGAATTAAAAAGGGATCTAGACGGAGATAAGGAACGACCAGATCTACCAGGAGATCTGTCACTTCATAGCTGCTCACGGCTCCAGCTGACTTTTCAGCAGCACAGAGACTAACTAACAAAAAAAAAGCGCTGCTGCTTGAAGCTTCTCTCACTCTCATTTTTTAACTTGGTGTCAAACACAAGCCACAGACCCAGCAGCACATCTATCATCTCCTCCAGGTTCTACATCTTTAGTGTTGTTGTCTTCTTCGTTTAGATCACACAATCAAAAAATGTCACAGCAGCCTCACTCCAACCTCCTACTTCTGCTCTGGGTGTTGAAAAGAAACGAGGGCGAGTCGAGTCGCGCTGAGTAGGTACTAGTGTAAAACGCCATTACTAACACTTATCCATTAATGGTGCACTGAAGTAGGAGGCTGACGTGCAAATCTGATCTGGAGGCAGAAATGCTCGGCTCCTACAACTGATGGACAGGAGAACGGGTTCCCAGTGTACCAGTTCCTTGGAATCGTTTGCAAAATTTGCAAACGATTCCCTTTTCAATAGAGGGAATGCACATGACGTCACAGATGCGACTTCACAGCGGGTTACGCCCACTGAGTGTCAGAAAGACTGAGTGGCAGCGTAAACTTTCAGTTTGAGCAACTTGAAAACATCTAAAATGGGAAAGAGCTGTTGTGCGATCGACTGAACTCATAGATTTAGCAAGAAATCGGAGTTATCGTTTTACTGACGAAAAATAAACTTTTGCAATTCTCAGAAACAACTGGTTTCCAGGCACCGAAACGTGGATTTGTGGTTCCCATTTTGTATCAGGTAATGTTGGATTTTTGGGTAGCTAACGTTAAACGGTCCAATCATAGAGTTCGGTGTCCTCATCACTTTAATTTCACCAACAAATCCTGCCTTGAAGTCGGACCAAGTCAAGACTTTTGTAAGCCTTCAAGCTTTGCTTCGGCGTAGAAATTAAGTACATATAAATATCAGGGAACTGGATTCGTGGCCAAATATTAATGTCCATGGACCACTGGTTCTTGGTAACTGTACCAAATATTAATGTCCATGGACCACTGGTTCTTGGTAACTGTACCAAATATTAATGTCCATGGACCACTGGTTCTTGGGGTAACTGTATGGGTCACTGTCAAGTCCAACTGCCTTTAATTTAAGCCGATAATCAGCTGTTATCCCGTCTTCTCCACTAGTTGCAGCTGTTTTTGCTGATGTTTTACCACTCAGTGTGAGTAAAGGGGCTGGTCCAGTGGGGAAGAGACGTCAATGCAGACCGTCTATAAAACTACGTCAGCCAGTGACAAATACGATCAACTCAAGTCCAATGGAACTGTGCATTGTGCAATTCTGCAACCATCAACTATGAAGAATTAACAATTCTTTTGCAGAACAATAAGCATATCTGCTTTTTCAGGAAGGATACGCGATCTTACTGGACTTATGGTGTCTCAACAAGTCGCCCTGTTCCTTTTTGGTCAAATGTAACCAAACCTTCGAGCGTTCATGCCGCTTTGTCGCCATGTTTTCCTGCTGGGCGCGAATGCACTGGAATTGATAAGGGAATCGTTTGCAAAAAAAGGCAAACGATTCCAAGAAATTGAAACCCTGGGAAGCTTGGATTCCCGTCCCTAGTGTTGGGTCTGGGTCCGGTGTTACCGTAGAAGCTGCTGGGTGAAGCTGAGCTTCTGCTCCGTGGAGACCCGGGCCGAGGGGAACCCCGGGCTCTGCAGGGTTTCGTTCAGCCACTCCGACAGCAAGGCCGGACAATGTCTGTTTAAATTCAGCAGCACGTCCGAGAAGTGCTCCGTCAGGCTGCGGGGGGACCCTCCTCCAACCGCCTGCAGAACAAGCTGCTGTTACCACCAGTACTCCAGTTGTAAAAAACAATCACGGGGGATATAATATATATATATAATAAATAATATAATATATTAAATATATTATAATAGCACTGACCAAAACAGCTGCAGAAATACTGCAGGAATGACATAGCAGCAGTTAAATGCAGCCTTCTGTAAGCTTTAAATATCCACTGGGCTTACATCAAATACATCAAAACACAACAATAAAAAACACTTTGCTGAACTTATCAATATAATATAATAATAATAATAATAATAATAATAATAATAATAATAATAATAATAATAATAATAATTCTCTCCTTCACAGGATAAGTAAAATGGATCACTGCAAAAACATAAAAATCTTATCAAAAATATTTGTCTTATTTCTAGTTAAAATGTCTCATTTTAGTAAAAAAAAATCTTATTACACTTAAAACAAGACTCACCACTGGAAAAAACTAAAATTTTCACCTGTTTCAAGTAGATTTTCACTTAAAATAAGTAGAAAAATCTGCCAGTGGAACAAGATTTTTTTGCTTGTAATGAGAAGATAAATCTTGTTCCACTGGCAGATTTTTCTTTCCAGTGATGAGTCTTGTTTTAAGTGTAATGAGATTTTTTTGACTAAAAGTGAGACATTTTAAACAGGTAAAAATGGTCAAATAAGTTATTTTTCTGGTGTTATTTTTCTGGTGATGACTCTAAATGTTGAAATAGCAGTAAAACCACATTCATTGATGAAATGACATAAGGGATGGAAAGGGGGGATGATTTGGACCGTGTTTATTTCAGGGGGGGATGCCATCCCCCTCATCCCCCCTCAACTCCAGTACTGGTTACGAGGCAGAACTGCACCATAATCACGTTAGAGGTTGCACAGGCGTTTTCTGTTCCATTCCACTGATCTGAAAACATGGGGTTCACCTGGAGGACGGTCTCCGTCAGCAGCTTCCCGTCCGTCTGCAGCACATCACTCAGCACCGGCGTGTCTTTGCAGCGACTCAGGAACTCTGTCTGCCAGGGGGGATGCAGTTGAAAGTATTTACACTGGAGATTTGTCACATGAATTTGTGCACTTTTATGAGACTTACGAAGAACAGGCAGGCAGCTTTTACAGTGGGTGTCTCTGGGAACTTGATGGACAGAATCCCTAAAGAAAAGCAGGAAGAGATAATATGTAACTGATTAAAACCGGCTAGTGAGTGACTTAACTGAAGAACATTCTGGCACATCCAGTCATTTTGATCAATGAATTTGATCAATTTTTGCATTGAATTATAGTCTCCTTTTGAGGTAATCATGTAGTTTTGTGTATTTATAGTTTTCTTTTTCATGATTTGAGTGGTAGTATATAGATGTTGAACAACAAAGGCCCCAGAATAAAACCTTGGGGAACTCCACACTTTATTTTTTGTTAGCTCAGATTAGTAATGACCTGAAGACACAAAACAGTCCATGTCTTTTAGACAGAACCCCAACCAGGTTAAGTGATGTGCCAGAAAGTCCTACCCAGTTTTTCAACTGGTCTAGCTAGGCACTCTGCAGGAAGAAGGATACAAAATAATAACTGAAACTCTTCATTTCTTGGTTTTTCTTAACGACAGACACATTGGAAGGGACATGAGAAGGGATTGCAACGTTATAATGTGATAAAAATGCGCCCAGAAATGCAAAGATGGGTTTATCTTAAATTAAAATAAGTTAAATTAAAATAAGTTAAATTAAAAACGTTAAGTATTTGGGGTTCAAATTGTACAGAAGAGTATTAGGGCCAGGCAGGAGAAAAAATAAAAATAATATTTTAGAGGAGGAAGATTTTTATTTCATTATGCACTTCGAGAAAAAAGTCGAAATGTCAAGAAACAAGTCGAAATGTCGAAATGTTGAGAATAATGTTGAAGTACAATGTTGAGAAAAAAGTTGAAATGTTGACAAAGTCCAAATTTTGTGAATAAAGTTAAAATGTTTAGAAAAAAGGCAAAATTTCAACTTTATTCACAAAATTCCGACTTTATTCTTGAAATTGTATTTCAACATTAATCTCGGCATTTCGAGTTTTTTCTCGACATTTTGACTTTTTTCTCGAAGTGCACAATAAAAAAAATCTTCCCTTCTCAAATATTTTTCCCCTGCATGACCCTAATACTCTTCCGTAAAATTGTCTGCAAAGAAAACAAAACTAAATATAAGAAACATTTCGTTTTTTTTTTTTAGTTGCATTTTTTTTTTTTTTTATTTCTACACATTCCATTTCCAGAGCCAGTACATGCAGATACCAATACTTACCGCAGTAAAACAGCGCTTTAACATCCAGCTGGTCAGACAGGTACAAAGCAGGCTTCCTTTTAAGAATCTAGCGGTCAACAGAAGGCAGCTCTGCAGTCAGGCAAACACTGTCGGATGCAGATGTGCACAAAGACGTACGCGTGCATGCAACCAACCTGAGCGTGGAGGAGCAAAAACGATTCAGCAATATCCGGATGATCCCTCGGACCTGCCAACAACATAGCCGACATGTTAAAGTTCTGCTTCAAATGAGAATAGGATGGGATTTGTTTCTGCAGCCCTCAATACCTTGCTGAAATAAAGCAAGTGTGGTTGAGGTCAACACTTCAACGAGGTTTCTGATGTCGGAGATGTGATGCTCCTCTCCAGAAAAGATGTGAACCATCTAAAAATAAAACAAATAAATAAATAAGACAGGAGACGGGAACGTATCCCAACAGCCGGCTAGAGGCAGTACTGGAGTTGAGGGGGGATGAGGGGGCATCCCCCCCTGAAATAAAAACGGTCAAAATCATCCCCCCTGTAAAACTGCCATCCCCCCTTTCCATCCCTTATGTCATTTCATCAATGAATGTGGTTTTACTGCTATTTCAACATTTAGAGTCATCACCAGAAAAATAACTCCAGAAAAATGTGACAATTTTCACCTGTTTCAGGTAAATTTTCACTTGAAATAAGTAGGAAAATCTGCCAGTGGAACAAGATTTATCTTCTCATTACAAGCAAAAAAATCTTGTTCCACTGGCAGATTTTTCTACTTATTTCAAGTGAAAATCTACTTGAAACAGGTGAAAATTGTTGTTTTTTCCAGTGATGAGTCTTGTTTTAAGTGTAATGAGATTTTTTTACTAAAATGAGACATTTTAACTAGAAATAAGACAAATATTCTTGTTAAGATTTTGAGTTTTTGCAGTGATCCATTTTACTTATCCTGTGAAGGACAGAGTCATATTGATAAGTTCAGAAAAGTGTTTTTTATTGTTGTGTTTTGATGTATTTGATGTAAGCCCAGTGGATATTTAAAGCTTACAGAAGGCTGCATTTAACTGCTGCTATGTCATTCCTGCAGTATTTCTGCAGGTGTTTTGGTCACTGCTATTATTTATAATATATTATATTATTTGTAATCAGCACAAATTATTTGTCCCCATATGATAAAATCCACCATCCCCCCTGATTTTTTTTTACAACTCGAGTACTGGCTAGAGGGGGTGATCCTTCATCCGTACCTGGCGCGCCAGGTCCAGGGCTGGGGCTTGTGGGAAGGCGCTGTAGATCTGGCCCAGCATCTCACTCAGCTGGGCCACCATGGGCCCAAAATCGTGTAGGAGGGTTCGTACGGATTTATCAAAAACCCCACACACTGCCTGGTGCGGTGGAAGGGACAGTGAGTCATTAAAAACAGGGATTTGTACGTGCATAGACACACAGGAAGAACATCCCCTCCTACCTCAACTACTTCTGAGTCATGGAGCCATTTGCTGAGGATGGTCTGGATCAGGGAGAAGACTTGCTGCAGCACAACCATAACCTGCAAGGGTTGATTTAGGAGAGAATATCCAGGGTTTCCTTGTTTTATTTTTAATTTTTTTGTGGGTGCATATCTCAATTTCTTTTTTTATTATCGGGAATCACACAAGCATTATATCATTATATCTCTACTGCGATCCATTTTTCTTTTTTTTCTTTTTCTTACAAACAGAAAAAAGAACAAAAACATAAACATGGGGTGTTTTCATTAAGATGAAGAGAAAAAAAAAGACAAATGGGTAAATGAAATATATCTCAAACAAAGGAGGTAGATTTTTGTCTTAATTATTCAATAAAAAAAAAGATTGCTTCAATCAAAAAATATATTTTCAATTTAAAAAAAATTCACTTCAATAAAAAAAAAAAAAATTTCAATCAAAAAAAAAATGTTTGAAAGCAAAAAAATATTTGAGACTCAAAAAGATGCATTTGAACACTGTTTTTTGTTGTTTGAAGCAACTTTTCCAATGGGGAAGCATCCGCCCACTGTGGGATGTTTGTGTCAAAATGATTCAATAGAAAAAAGACTTCAAAACTTTTTTCACTTCAATAAAAAAAAAAAATCACCTCAAATCGAAAAAAATATTTTAAATCCAAAAAAAGTGTTCAAATGCAATTTTTTGGGTCTCAAATATTTTTTTGCATTCAAACACTTTTTTTCTTTGATTGAAAAAGTTTTTTGTATTGAAGTGATTTTCTTTTTATTGAAATATTTTTTTCTTTTTGAAGCAACTTCTTTTTTGATTAAATGACAAAGACACACATGTCCTACCCATAATATGGCCCAAACACAAAAAAACACTACTTCAATCAAAAAAGTTGCTTCAAACTAAAAAAACTTCACTTCTATCAAAGAAAACATTTCCAATCAAAGAAAAACAGTGTTCAAATGCATTTTTTTTTAGTCTCAAATATTTTTTTGCATTCAAACACTTTTTTTCTTTGATTGAAATCATTTTTTTTTGATTGAAGTGAATTTTTTTTAAATTGAAAATGTGTTTTTTGATTGAAGCAATCTTTTTTTTGATTGAATAATTAAGACACAAATCTACCTCCATACTTTTTGCGCAGCTAGACTTAGCAAACCAAACAGGTATCTGGATTCTACCAGCATAGATACAGAGTGTGCAAACCCAAAAAGAAGTTGATCCCAGTTAAAAGCAACATCTGACCCAAAAATCATCACTAACTCTGAATGGATTTTATTCCAGAAAGCATAGCAAAGGTTCTCTTGTGTTAACCCTTGTGCTGTCTTTGGATCAAGGGAGGGTGAAGGGAGAAAAGAAGGAAGGAAGGAAAGAAGGAAGTAAGGAAGTAGGAAAGGGAGTAAGGAAGGGAGAAAGGAAGGAAAGAAAGGAGAAAAGGAAAGAAGGGAGGGAGGAAGGAATGGAGAAAAGGAAAGAAAGAAGGGAGGGAAGAAGGAAGGAATGGAGAAAGGAAGGAAAGAAGGGAAAAAAGAAGGAAGGAAGTAGGAAAGGGAGTAAGGAAGGGAGAAAAGATGGAAAGAAGGAAGTAAGGAAGAAAGGAGAAAAGAAGGAAGGAAGTAGGAAAGGGATTAAGGAAGGGAGAAAAGATGGAAAGAAGGAAGTAAGGAAGAAAGGAGAAAAGAAGGAAGGAAGGAAGAAAGGAGAAAAAGAAGGAAGGAAGTAGGAAAGGGATTAAGGAAGAGAGAAAAGATGGAAGGAAGGAAAGAAGGAAGTAAGGAAGAAAGGAGAAAAGAAGGAAGGAAGTAGGAAAGGGAGTAAGGAAGGGAGAAAAGATGGAAGGAAGGGAGGAAGGAATGGAGAAAAGGAAAGAAAGAAGGAAGGAAAAGTAAAGAAGGTAATAAAGGAACGAATGACGGAAGGGAGGTAGGAAGAAAAAGGAGTAAAGGAGGGTAAAAAAGGAGGAAGAGGAAAGGAAGAAGGAAGGAGAGAGGATGGCAGGAGGAAAGAAGAAGAATTGGGTCATTTTGACCCAAAGACAGCACAAGGGTTAAATGCTGATTTCCTGCAGACTCACAGGATGATGAGGGCTCTGTGAGGGCACGAGTCGAGCAGCGGCTCCCTCCGAGCCGTCTGCATGTCTGCTGACGTCCAGAGTGCTGAAGAGGCTGGACAGCATCCCCAGGATCTGCACCATGCTCTGCTTGTTGGCTGGATTAGGCTCCAGGGAGAGAGAAACAAGATGTTACTTGCACGCACAAACTTACGGAAGAGTATTAGGACCATGCAGGAGAAAAAATATTTGAGAGGGGAAGATTTTTTCTTATTTTGCACTTCGAGAAAAAAGTTGAAATCTCGAGATTAATTTTGAAATACAATTTTGAGAAAAAATTCAAAATGTGGAGAAAAAAGTCAAAATGTCGAGAATAATGTTGAAATACAATTTCAAGAATGAAGTTGAAATTGCGTGAATAAAGTCGAAATTTCGAGAATAAAGTTAAAATTCAATTTTGTGGAAATGTCTCCTCTGGCCCATCAAATCCAGTTACACTGCAAAAACTCAAAATCTTAACAAGATGTGTCTTATTTTCTAGTTAAAATGTCTCATTTTAGTAAAAAAATCTCATTACACTTAAAACACGACTCATCACTGGAAAAAACAACAATTTTCCCCTGTTTCAAATAGATTTTCACTTAAAATAAGTAGAAAAATCTGCCAGTGGAACAAGATTTTTTTGCTTTTAATGAGAAGATAAATCTTGTCCCACTGGCAGATTGTTCTACTTATTTCAAGTGAAAATTTACTTGAAACAGGTCAATATATAAGTAATAAGTTGTTTTTCTGGTAATGACTCTTGTTTTAAGTGTAATGAGATTTTTTGACTAAAAGTGAGACATTTTAACTAGAAATAAGACAAATATTCCTGGTAAGATTTTGAGTTTTTGCAGTGTAGCAGAGTGACTGTCAGCTCTGCAGCAGCAGCTGTAACTAACTAACTAACTAACTAACTAACTTACATCCTTGGAGTGGAACGTTAAGGGTATATTAAGTTATGCAACTGCATGTGTGTGATATGTGTTTCAAATTAATATCGTAAAGCCAATTCTTGGATTCTGAACCTTGTTGTTCAACTATATCACTGAAATTTTGACTTTTTTCCTGACATTTCGACTTTTATCTCCAAATTGTACTTCAACATTAATCTCGACATTTCGACTTTCTTCTCGACTTTTTTCTCAAAGTGCAAAATAAAAAAAGAAATCTTCCTCCTCTAAAATATTATTTGTATTTTTCTCCTGCCTGGCCCTAATACTCTTCCGTACAAATTCATGAGAAACATAGAAAAACGTCTTCAAATGTGAAAGGGATAATACCACTGCTGCAAAAGCCTCTTTTCCCTCCCTTTACCTCGTGGGCCAGCGTGTCCAGCTGCTGCACGTGGGGCGTGATGAGGGAGTGCAGTGGGCCCAGGATCTCGTCTGCAGGCAGAGCAGACAGCAGGAAACCCAAGGCCTGCATCAGCCACATGCACTGGCTGCTCTGCACACACACACACAGGTTGATGCAGTCATGCTCCCTCACGTTAACATGGAAATATTCAACTGTTCAGGCTTATATACCCACCTTGTGGATTTTTTTTACCAGCACATCCTAAAGAGAAGCATTCACAACGGTTATCACATGGTAATCTGGAGGAAAAGAGATGCCGGTAGCTGTGAGGGTGTGAGGTCCGTGGACTTCGCAGCCATCCGTTTTAAAGTGACAAAAAAATAAAAATAGAGAAATAATCCAAAATAATCAGTTTCCCATCTTTTGTTTTGATAATAAAAATCGGAAAACGGAAAACGGATTGTTATCCATTATCCGTTATCCGATTTCATTGATGTGTTTGAAAATCGAAATTGGGAATTAAAACAGCGAGTGGAAAACTCTTTTCTCTATTTCCTATTCGTTTCCAACGGGGGGGCAGTATGTTAGAGTTCAGTACATGTTATTGATTGGACGCTGCAGCTGAACGGACTGTCACAACATCACTGCAGTTTCATGACGGAGTGAAGACAGATTACAGATTAAACTCATGTTTCACTCCCAGGTTTCATATTTGATTTATTTTCTGTTTCAACATTAAAAAAATCTAAAACTGTTAATTTTCAATCTGATGAACAAAAGAACCAGAAACAACTTTCTTCATTTATTACTGCGCATGTGCAATCCCCCCATTTGTCCAATCCTTGTTTTCAGTATCCTTGGAAACGATTAGGAAATAGAGAAAAGAGTTTTCCACTTGCTGTTTTAATTCCCAATTTCGATTTTCAAACACATCAATGAAATCGGATAATGGATAACGGATAACGATCCATTTTCCGTTTTTATTATCAAAACAAAAGATGGGAAACGGATTATTTTGGATTATTTCTCTATTTTTATTTTGTCATTTCAAAATAAAAACCGGATGGCCGTGAAGTCCACGGACCGTGTGAGTTTGTCAGACCTGGGACACGGTGAGGATGTCCTGAGCGTAGGGGCCCAGGTCCTGCCTGCACTCCCTGCAGATCCTCTTCAGAGTGGACACGCTGGACACGGACAGCTCTGCCTTGACCAGGCCCTGCAGCACCATGGGTAATATGCCCCCCAGCATCACCGGGTGGTCAGCCAGCCACTCGGCTAGTGACCCTGCTCATTAACGGGGGTGCAGTGAGAAGATAATGTGGTTTTTACAGCTGATCAGCAGTAGTGAACAGTCTGAACAACCTGATCTCACAAAAATCCATGAAATGCCCACAACCTCTTACTGATATTTTCCGTGGTGCTGCCACGGACCACCACAGATATTATACCTATGCAATTAGCCATAAAAATTCATAAACCCCCCCCCCCAAAAGTCACGTTTTAACCATGGTTGAGCACTATAATTTTATCATAGTTTAGAAATTCCCCATTCATATTAAGGGTGTGATGTTCAGGATCCCGACTCGTCACTCTATGACGTAGAGGGGGCGCCCAGAGGGAATTCCCTGTGTCAAACGGTTGATGAAATGGGAGAATGGTTAAAGTAATGAATTTAAATATCTCCACTCCCTGGTTCAAAAGCCATTAATAGTATAATAATAATAATAGTTTGTGTTTTGACGACGCTCTGGTTAATAAATTAAATTATTAATTAAATAATAAATTAATAGAAAAAATAAAAAAAAGGAATTCACATCAGTTCTCGCCATCAAAATACTGTAAAAACATCATCAGTAACAGTAACAAACAGTAACTTGCGCGGCAACATGGTTACAAAAACTCATAACTAAGCCACTATATTCAATAATAATATATAAAGAATAATAATGTAATGATAAATAATCAACCAAGTGGTGATGAAAAAACTAAATAACATTTTAGGAAAAAAAATAATACGTCCATTGAACTTCAAAATCCGTGTATATATCACGACAACGGATCCCAATTGACTTTGCATAGCTACAATATCCGTGGTGCTAACACGGAATATTACCACTTTCCGTGGCCCCGCCACGGAAAATATTGTTCAGAGGTCGTGGGCATTTCACTGATTTTTGTGAGGTCAGGTTGGTCTGAAACTTGCTCCTGTTGAGGATTTGACATAAGAACGTACCTATGGTGTACATGACGGTGTCGGCCAGCATGATGTTGCTGATGTTGATCCGGGGGATCAGACCGATCAGACCAGGGATAACATCGGAGTAGTTCACGTCGATGGTCTCAGCGATGGACTGGAAGCCGAACAACAACGCCTCCGTGTCCTGAAGGTGATGCAAAAAGACAAAAGTGCTGCGTCACAACTAAATATTACGTACAGGAAACTAGAGCTGGAGGTGGAAAAGATACACACGAAACAACCTGAGCACAAAGTGACATTCAATCACATGCTGTCTTACATGCTGCTGTATCATTTCAGAGTTGTTTATGTAAAATAATGGATGAGCAAAAGTGGCAGACAACAAAAAACAAAAACAGTGGTAAATGCAAATGTCTATCACTGATATCCCATTAAATAGAAATAATAAATAGAAATAATAATAATAATAAAACATAAAATGCAACAACAATAATAATAATAATAATAATAATAATAATAATAATAATAATAATAATAATAATAATAATAATAATAATAATAATAATAATAATAATAATAAAAGAAATGAAAATAAAATGAAGGTAAGGGGGGGATCAGTCTGTGGGTAGAGTTCAAAGAGTTAAAATAATCTATGAAGGACGGCCATTTATGAACAAATTTAGCTGAGTTGCCTTTTACTGAACATCTCAACTTTTCCAATTTGAGAAAAAACACAACATCACCAAACCAAAGAGCAATAGACGGAGACTTGGGGGAGGGGGTGATTTTTACTGGTGGGAGGTGCAGGAGATGAGAGCGTGAGGCGATGCTCCCTGGAAATAATCAAAAATATTCCTGAAACTGATATTTTAACCCGAGGAAACTGTTTGGCATGACTTTAGAGTGTGTGGTGTATGCATGATGGGACGTGTAAATGCCAGTACCTGCCACACGGCTGACTGTTGGGGGTCCATGAGCTGCCGGCCCAGCCTGTCGTACAGGTTACTGAGCAGCTCCGCTCCCAGCATCTCATACACGTACATCAGCGTGTCCGAGATGTCCACCCTGTAAGGACCACATGCTCCGTCAGCTGCACAAATCTTCCCTACAGGTTCTCCTTTATTCTGCTGAAACAGTCAGTACGTTCACATGCAGCGATTCAACCTGGTTGCAGATCGGTTTGAGACTTTAAACCGACTTTAAAACTCCATGTGAACACCTCAACCTGGTCAAGTCAACCTGGTCAAGCCGGATTCATCAACCAGTTTGGAGCACCTAGATAAGCCAGTCGCAACCAGGTTGTTAATGCCATGTGTACGGGGACATGGATATTACAGTCTGCGCATGCTCGAGAATTTCCCCCGGGTGGGGTTTTCCCCCGGGGGAGGGGATTCACCCGGAAGTGAAAGGAGACGACGCGACGCTGCTCAGTAGTAAGACCCTGGGGTGTCGTTTGACTGCTTCAGGGGTGTCGTCAAAATATTTCCTATTCTGACATTTCATATATAAATACTGTATTTTCGCGACCATACGGGCGCCGTGTGGAAAGGCATAGCCTCAGTCTTGTGTCATTTCTGTATTTAAAACACACACGGCGCACCGACCGAAACGGCACACACACACACAAGAACACACACACAAGCGTGCGTATTTAAAAATACAGCGGGAGCAAAACTTTGTTTGATTGTAGGCTACTTTATTTCAGTTTTTACATTAATCAAACCCATTAAGTCTCATCCTCTGTTTCTGCATTAAAGAGCTCGGCTAAACCAGCTGTGCCAGTCCGAATTCCTCGCTGTCAGATTCACTTCCCGTGCCGTGCGGCGCCTCGGAAATGCACGCTTTTGCAAAAGCTTGCAAAATAATCCCAGCAGACACGTTAGCCCACGCATCAACAATCCATCTGCAAACTGTGGCATAACTTGGCCGGCGCTGCCTTCCACTCCTGGAGAAACTCTTCTCCCTCTCAGTCATCCGTCGCTCACACGCCGCTGCAGCCTTAAGTCTGATTTATGGTTCTGCGTTAACCAACGCAGAGATTACGCCGTAGGTTATGCGGCGACGCACACGTACGCTTTGCCGCGTACGTTACGGCGTAAGCTCTGCGTCGATTTAACGCAGAACCATAAATCAGGCTTCACTTTGAACGGCCGGTTCACACCGCCCGTTCAAAGTGAAGCCGGCTGGAAAAGTCTCTTTAGGCAGTCTTTCTTTTAAAAATCACCATAGTTTTGCATGTAACTACAAAACTACCTCTGCTTTGTATACTTCTGTGAAAATCCAATAAACAAATGTTTAAAAAAAAAAAAAAATCACCATAGTTTCTGTCCATCAGCGTGGCAACTAAGCACAACAGTGAACGATGACTTCTACTCTGGTGCAGTTATTGTGTTCAAGTTATTGCTACAAAATAAACGGGACTTATGCATTTACAGTCAGAGCGATGCAGTGCGGTTTTTAATTATATTTTACTCTGGGGTGTCGTGAGATTTTATTCACTTTTGAAAGGTGTCATGACTGAAAAAAGGTTGAGAAAGGTTGTTTTAGACAGATTATTAATAGGAAAGCAGTTAGAATGCACTTTTTCCTTTCCTTGTTGTTAAGCGGAGGTCAACCGGAAGTGGCTCTTTGTTGAAATGGTTACCTTGGGTACAGCGCCACCTAGCGTCACGGAGTCAGCCATGCTCTGGTTACAGTGGCTTATTCAATCCGATTCAGTCTGATCTCAGAACAGCATGTGTAATCAGACAAGTGATCCAATCTTCTGCATGTCATTATCTGATCAGATCTGCAACCAGGTTGAATCGCTGCATGTGTACGTACTCAGTACTGGAGTTGAGGGGGGATGAGGGGGGATGGCATCCCCCCCTGAAATAAAAACGGTCCAAATCATCCCCCCCCGTAAAACTGCCATCCCTCCTTTCCATCCCTTATGTCATTTCATCAATGAATGTGGTTTTACTGCTATTTCAACATTTAAAAAAAATAAATAAATAAATAAATTGCTATTTCAACATTTAGAGTCATCACCAGAAAAATAACCCCAGAAAAATAACTTATTTGACAATTTTCACCTGTTTCAAGTAAATTTTCACTTGAAATAAGTAGGAAAATCTGCCAGTGGAACAAGATTTATCTTCTAATTACAAGCAAAAAAATCTACTTATTTCAAGTGAAAATCTACTTGAAAGAGGTGAAAATTGTTGTTTTTTCCAGTGATGAGTCTTGTTTTAAGTGTAATGAGATTTTCTTTACTAAAATGAGACATTTTAACTAGAAATAAGACAAATATTCTTGTTAAGATTTTGAGTTTTTGCAGTGATCCATTTTACTTATCCTATTAAGGACAGAGTCATATTGATAAGTTCAGAAAAGTGTTTTTTATTGTTGTGTTAGCATCCTTTGCCGGACACCGGAACCTGCAGGTGGTCGTGGGTGGCTTGTAGCTTGCATTACGGAGCACAAGTCTTTCCCCGACCCTACACCCCAACCTGGGACTTGCTGATTGGGCCGGAGCTTCGGGAGCTGCGTGCTGGCCTGCGGTCCCCACCCCTGGTCATCCCGTTGCTGGCCCCCCTTCTCCTCCCTTTTCTCTCTTTGTCCTGCAGGTGGTTGTGGGTGGCTGTAGCTTGCATTACGGAGCACAAGTCTTTCCCCGACCCTACACCCCAACCTGGGACTTGCTGATTGGGCCGGAGCTTCGGGAGCTGCGTGCTGGCCTGCGGTCCCCACCCCTGGTCATCCCGTTGCTGGCCCCCCCTTCTCCTCCCTTTTCTCTCTTTGTCCTGCAGGTGGTCGTGGGTGGCTGTAGCTTGCATTACGGAGCACAAGTCTTTTCCTGACCCTGCACCCCAACCTGGGACTTGCTGATTGGGCCGGAGCTTCGGGAGCTGCTGCTGGCCTGCGGTCCCCACCCCCGGTCATCCCGTTGCTGCTTCCACCTGCCTGCTGTGCTGTTGCCGTCCCTGACCCACCAGTCTGGCCCTCGGCAGGAGGGTCCCCCCTGATGAGCCTGGTCCTGCTCAAGGTTTCTTCCCTCCTAAAGGGGAGTTTTTCCTTGCCACTGTTTGGCTTAAGGTTTTTCTCCCACCAGGGGAATTTTTACCTGCCATTGTTTATGTAATAACTGCTCGGGGGTCATGTTCTGGGTATGGGTCTCTGTAAAGCGTCTAGAGACAACTCTGTTGTATTAGACACTATATAAATAAAATTGAATTGAATTGAATTGAATTGTGTTTTGATGTATTTGATGTAAGCCCAGTGGATATTTAAAGCTTACAGAAGGCTGCATCTAACTGCTGCTATGTCATTCCTGCAGTATTTCTGCAGGTGTTTTGGTCACTGCTATTATTTGTAATATATTATATTATTTGTAATCAGCACAAATTATCTGTCCCCATATGATAAAATCCACCATCCCCCCTGATTTTTTTTTACAACTTGAGTACTGGAAACACTAGATGTTCCTCCTAAATTTTCAGCAAATCCAAATCTTATCAGGTACTTTGGACTTAAAGACAGATTTAAAATACCATGAAAAACGCGCAAACGTTCCCACACTCGCCTGTAAATCCGAAACTGCTCTTTGTCGTCGGAGGACCAGGAGGCGTACTCCTCCTGAGACGGGTAGTGGGATTTATGGAGCAGCACGTCCACCAGCTGGAAGTAAACGGGCCGGTAGATCTGCAGGTATCCTCCCTGCTTTTCTTCCTCAAATGACAAAATATCATCCTGAAATTTCAAGAAAGGATAACAGAGAGAAACAAACGTCTGAGTTAAAGTCCTTTGTCAAGAGTTCAGGAAGAGCTTTGCAGCTATGTCTCCTCTTTGCAGTTTTTGTTCAAGTAACACCACAGATCCTTCTTTCACATGTTTTGGTAATGCCCGCCTTTATTATCATTTTGGTAAAAAGTCAGTAAATATATATCCAATGTCACTGGAAAGGCAATCCCATGTTCTCTCAGGGTCCTGATTAACGATGACTCTCAGTTAAACTTACATTACAAAGAAAAAGTTGTGTACCTGGCAGCAGAGCCGCCTGGGAGATTTGCGAGGCCCTGTGCAAAATGGCTGGGGGGGCCCTCGAAATTTTTGGGTTTTTCGGATCGGATATGCGCAATTTTAACTCTCCAATTAGCAAACTACTGGATACCTTCTCCTGCCTCATCATCATCTGGGCTTGCCTCGACGCGGGGCCCCACGGCTGCTTGAGACCCGGGCGGATCAGTGATTTTTGTAACAAATTTATCAAACGAGCCTTTCAGAGAGGCATTAAACTCTTCCATTTTCTTTAGTTTTTTTCTTTTTTCATTCCCTGATGGAAATTTCCTGAATCTGTCTCGTTCTCTCGACATTGTGTGACAGTTTGTTCCAACTGCACCGTCTGGATCAGAGCAGCTTGTGTCTGCGCTTGGTCCGATCAGTTGTATTGGACAACAGACACGCGCATCATTGCACATATATTTATTGATATGCACAGACTAGTACATATTTAGGTCTGTAATGGAACTTGACTGTTGATATTTATAAAGGAAAAAAGGAAAAAAAAGAAAGAAAAAGAAAATGAAAAAAAAAAAAAAAAAAACGGCCCATAGCGCGAGGCCCCTTGGGGCGCGAGGCCCAGTGAGGTCGCACGGTTGGCACACCCCTTGCGGCGGCCCTGCCTGGCAGGATTAACAGCCGCTAAAAAATATGCTTGCTCTTGGATGGAAACCAGCACACGATCCAACAACATGTCACTGGTTTCATCTGTTTATGAACATTCTACATATGGAACTTTCAGTGGCAAGAATTCATGGTGCGGGACCAGGACATTAAAAATATGGACACATGCCATTGAAAAACTGAAAGAACTGAATATTGGCTGAACATTTATACATTTTTTTTTTTTTTTTTTTTGCTTTTCTTGTGTTGCTTGTTTTGTCCTGTTGTTGTGTTATTGTTGTCTTGTTGGATCGCTACAGGGTGGGTGGGGGGACGGGCAGTACTCGAGTTTTAAAAACAATCAGGGGGGATGGTGGATTTTATCATATGGGGACTGATAATTTGTGCTGATTACAAATAATATAATATATTACAAATAATAGCAGTGACCAAAACACCTGCAGAAATACTGCAGGAATGACATAGCAGCAGTTAAATGCAGCCTTCTGTAAGCTTTAAATATCCACTGGGCTTACATCAAATACATCAAAACACAACAATAAAGAACACTTTTCTGAACTTATCAATATGACTCTGTCCTTCACAGGATAAGTAAAATGGATCACTGCAAAAACTCACAATCTTAACAAGAATATTTGTCTTATTTCTAGTTAAAATGTCTCATTTTAGTAAAAAAAAATCTCATCACACTTAAAACAAGACTCATCCCTGGAAAAAACAATTTTCACCTGTTTCAAGTAGATTTTCCATTGAAATAAGTAGAAAAATCTGCCAGTGGAACAAGATTTTTTTGCTTGTAGATAAATCTTGTCCTACTGGCAGATTTTTCTACTTATTTCAAGTGAAAATGTACTTGAAACAGGTGAAAATTGTCAAATAAGTTATTTTTCTGGAGTTATTTTTCTGGTGATGACTCTAAATGTTGAAATAGCAGTAAAACCACATTCATTGATGAAATGACATAAGGGATAGAAAGGGGGGATGACAGTTTTACAGGGGGGATGATTTGGACCGTTTTTATTTCAGGGGGGGATGCCATCCCCCCTCAACTCCAGTACTGGAGACGGGTGATTTAAAGGTGCTATACAATTACATCTGTAACTGTTCAATTTAATTGTATGCATGAACAAAATAATAAAAAACCGTTGATCACAAAAAAAAAAGAGTTGAGGAAGAGCAACTCACGAGGGAAAAGGTAAGCAATGAGAACAAGGGAGAGCTCTTCCTACTCTGGTTTTCTTGTGTTTCTGTACCTGCAGGGTGTACCAGAAGGTGAGCGTGAGGGAGCTGGTGGTCTCGCTGACGGGGTAGTGTCCCGGGAAGCCCGTGCAGAACAGGATCATGTTCACCAGAGCCAGGTATTCCTGCCAGTGGTCCAGCTGCTCCAGCAGAACCCTGACAAACACACGGGAGTTCAACACCCAGACCACTGAGACGGTTCAGAAATGTGCACGTCACAAATCTTATAATAAGTGGCTTCCCTTTCTTACATTCTTCCACTCTCTCCAGTCCCTGCCTCCTGATTGACACCCCGCCCCCCCCCCCCCGCTCTCTTTTTTTTGTTTTGCTTTGTTTTTGTTTTTTTCCTTTTTATTCATCTATTTTTTAATTTATACTGTGTAGCTTTAATACTTAATTATTACTTAAAATAATTTTCAGTTATTTATTAATAATTATTTTTGTTGAATAGTGTAATATTCTGTTCTTAAATCAAGAAAAACATCCTAGGAGGTAGACTGTATATCTTTTTCTCATTTCATCAAGATGCACAGTATTTCTATGGTGTGAAATCCTACATTATACTGTATATTGTAGTAGGCCTGTGTTGAAAAAATCGATTTACCGATTTTAATTCGATTCTCATATTAATTCCTAAAAATCGATTCGTATGTCTAAAGATCGCTTTTTTTCATCATTACAACTTTGGGCATCATTAGCTGCCAATACTTGCTGTTGAATCTCAATATAATACTAGTATTCATATGTTGCATAACTACAGTCATATAATTCATGCAACAGCTGAAAAAACAGTTTTAATAACACTAACCCAAATCAATGTTGGAATCCAATCGGATCAAATCATATCTTGATAATTGATTCTGAATCTTAAGAATTGGAATCCAATCGATTCTTGACATTTGAATGGATCCCCAGCCCTATATTGTAGATTGCCATACAGAAATAATATGATTCTCAATGTAAATGTGTAATTGATCCCTGTTCTACTGTGCCTTCCTCCCTAATAAAAAAATATATATACAGTATAAAATAAAAAAGCAGAAATGTGCATCGGAGGATACCTGGAGTGCGTTTCCCCCAAAGCGACGGCGATGCGACAGATGCCATGGGAGGTCTCCATGTCCCCGCTCTCCGCCGCGGCCTTCAGCTGCTCGTGCAGACCCAGCACCAGCGGCAGCAGGCCCAGCAGGGCGTTAGTGTACCTGCACACACAAGGTCTGAGTGGAGCCGCTAACATCGGACCGTCACCTACGACTACAGATGCACCGATCGATCGGCAACCGATCGGCAACCGATCGGTATCGGCCGATAATGCCCCTATCGGTTTGGATCGGCGTTCTCAAAATAATAGTTCAAAGGGGATGCCCCGATACCGATACTGGTATCGGTATCGGGGCCGATACTGCCCTCATATACTCGTACTCGTACTCGCAAAAAATCTCCGATACCACGCACCGATACTTCGTTGTTGTTGTAGTTACTGGTTAGCGCCGCTAGGGGGAGATGTTGAGCCGCCCCACGGCTCCCCGGGTCAGTCTGCAGCCTGGCTGAGCAGCAGCAGCGGAGCTGCTGCTCTGTGGCTGCAGCCAGCTCCAAGCCCCGCCGGCTGAGTTTTGTTTAAAATTGAATTTCTGTTGCAAATAAAACCTGTCTTCCAATTCATTGCATTTTTCATTGCATTTTTAGCCTAGTTATTTTTGTGGTAGAAGTATCGGATCGGTACTCGGTATCGGCGAGTACACAAATTAAAATACTCGTACTCGTACTCGTACTCGGTGTGAAAAAAAATGGTATCGGGACATCCCTAGTTCAAAACAGGCCAATCCGATGACGTTTACAACAACAACCCGCCGCCCGCGCCTGTGTTTCCACATCTCAGACCCAGGTGTCCTAAGGAGGCGTGACCGGCCTCACCGGTATGGGAGTTTTACAATGTCCAAAAAGAACAACAAATTTGCAGTTTTGCAAAGTGTGTGCAAAAAAGATACCCTGAGGAGGAATGTTATAAAAGAATTTTAACACAACGAAGCTGATAAGACATTTGAAAGTTTCTCCAAGTCGGCTGCTGCTAACACAGAGAAAGAACAGGAGTGTGCAGCAACCCTTTTCCACAGGAAATCTAAAGTTTAGAGTTAACAACTTTTATCAACTCTAATAGAGTGAAATATCTGCTGTTGTGTGTGTTGGTGTACTGCACGTTGTGTTGTACACATCTATTACCAGAGGAAAGCTGAAGCTAGTAAACTATACTTACTCTTTGTAAGCAAAGAGCAAAGACAAAGACAAAGTCGTCTCTAAAGCCTGAATTATGGTTCTGCGTCAAATCGACGCAGTGCCTACGCCGTCACCGTGACGCCGTCACCGTGACGCCGTCACCGTGACGCCGTCGTGAACCTTCGGACTTCTCCGTCACTCCATTTCTCTGCGGTGCAGTACCCCCCGCGACCGCTAATTCGCGATCTTTTCCTGAATGGTTTATCCGACTTTTTCCGGTCACAGTGAATCAAAGAGATAAGGACAACTATTGTGAAAAAAACAAAACAAAAAAAAATCACACATACACGAAGAAAAGAGCGCTCGAAAGTTCACGACTGCTTCGAACCGGAACCAGAAATGCGTTGTTACCAAGTGAACCAATCACAGCCCTCTCGTCTGCGTTTGGTCTGCGTCGCCTCCACGCGTAGTTACAATTTTCGGGAGGTGCACGTCAGTGACGGCGTCAGTGACGGCGTCAGTGACGGCGTCAGTGACGGCGTCAGTGACGGCGTCAGCGACGGTGACGCGTCGACGCGTAGCACACTGGCGTAGGCACGGCATCGTTTTGACGCAGAACCATAACTCAGGCTTAAGAGTCTCTAGAGGGTGAAATATTGCACATTACCTCAGCCTGCGATAAAACAGTAAATTCATGATATTTTCTCATCTCCTGATTTTTATACCTAATACTACAATGTCAGTGTTGTACATGAGACAACAATATTGACAAATCTATGGATTTTACGCTGTGATCAGCAATATCGGGATCTGCAGATACTGATTTTGGTGATCGGTGATCGGCCCTCAAAATCCTGACCGGTGCATCTCTAGCTCCGCCCCGGTGCGTTCCTCTCACCTCTGGCAGTCGGGCTGGGAGATGGCAGTAACGATGGTCTCCACGGCGGGCTCAAACAGCTCGGGCTGGGCCAGCGTGGTGAAGCAGTCGTTGCAGCAGCTCCTGGCTCTCCCCCAGCGGCACGTCAAGCCCCACCCAGCTGGAGAGGCAGCGCAGCACCTTCTCCTTCACCCGGCCGGACGAGTCCTGGCTCTGCAGCAGCTGCCGCAGCATGGGGCACACGGCGGCCCACTCCCCCCACCAGGGCCTCCCTCAGGCTGGGCCCGGCGGGCCTGGCCAGCCGGCTGCTCTGGAAACTCCCTCCGGCAGCACGGTGAGCAGCTCCAGCAGGGCCAGGCAGTGCGCCTGCGGGTAGGAATGGGGCGATATTTTACTGTTCACGATAAACCATCAAAAAATTCCCTCCACGGTAAGATATTGTGGTAAAAACGATAAATTCCCGTTGATGACGTTTTTGTGTAAAGCTGATTTATGGTTCTGCGTTAAATCCATGCACAACGTAAAAGGAATGAAGGAAGGAAGGAAGGAAGGAAGGAAGGAAGGAAGGAAGGAAGGAAGGAAGGAAGGAAGGAAGGAAAGGAAGGAAGGAAGGAAGGAAGGAAGGAAGGAAGGAAGGAAGGAAGGAAGGAAGGAAGGAAGGAAAGAAAGAAAGAAAGAAAGAAAGAAAGAAAGAAAGAAAGAAAGAAAGAAAGAAAGAAAGGAGCCTGAAAGAAGGAAAGAAAGAAAGAAAGAAGGAAGAAGGAAAGAAAGAAAGAAAGAAAGAAAGAAAGAAAGGAAGAAAGGAGCCTGAAAGAAGGAAAGAAAGAAAGAAAGAAGGAAAGAAGGAAAGAAAGAAAGAAAGAAAGAAAGAAAGGAAGAAAGAAAGAAAGAAAGAAAGAAAGAAAGAAAGAAAGAAAGAAAGAAAGAAAGAAAGAAAGAAGAAAGGAGCCTGAAAGAAGGAAAGAAAGAAAGAAAGAAGGAAAGAAGGAAAGAAAGAAAGAAAGAAAGAAAGAAAGGAAGAAAGAAGAAAGAAAGAAAGAAAGAAGAAAGAAAGAAAGAAGAAAGAAAGAAAGAAAGATATGAGCCTGAAAGAAAGAAAGAAAGAAAGAAGAAAGAAAGAAAGAAAGAAAGAAAGAAAGAAAGAAAGAAAGAAAGAAAGAAAGAAAGAAAGAAAGAAAGAAAGAAAGAAAGAAAGAAAGAAAGAAAGAACGGAGCCTGAAAGAAGGAAAGAAAGAAGGAAAGAAGGAAAGAAGGAAGAAGAAAGAAAGAAAGAAAGAAAGAAAGAAAAGAAAGAAAGAAGAAAGAAAGAAAGAAAGAAAGAAAGGAGCCTGAAAGAAGGAAAGAAGAAAGAAAGAAAGAAGGAAGAAGGAAAGAAAGAAAGAAAGAAAGAAAGAAAGGAAAGAAAGAAAGAAAGAAAGGAGCCTGAAAGAAGGAAAGAAAGAAAGAAAGAAAGAAAGAAAGAAAGAAAGAAAGAAAGATATGAGCCTGAAAGAAGGAAAGAAAGAAAGAAAGAAAGAAAGAAAGAAGAAGAAAGAAAGAAAGAAAGAAAGAAAAGAAAGAAAGATATGAGCCTGAAAGAAAGAAAGAAAGAAAGAAGAAAGAAAGAAAGAAAGAAAGAAAGAAGAAAGAAAGAAAGAAAGAAAGAAAGAAAGAAAGAAAGAAAGAAAGAAAGAAAGAAAGAAAGAAAGAAAGAAAGAAAGAAAGAAAGAAAGAAAGAAAGATACATTCCCATTGGTGTAGTTTAGTAGCATTTAGTATCTTTTAGAGCAGTGTTTTGGCTCCAGAGACTGAATGTGGAGATAGATTTATAGTTACAAAGGTGGAGTTGAATTTGTATTTTTTTTATCGTCATTTTTATTGTTATCGGAATAAATGCCAGAAATGATCGTGATAATTTTTTTAGTGCATACCGCCCATCCCTACCTGCGGGTCCCGCGGGGCCTCGGCACCGCCGGAGCCGTCCCCGGAGTCGGGCTTCTGCGGCTGGAAGGCCCTCACCATGTCGGCCACGGGCTTGGGCCAGGCCTGGGGGATGAGGTTCAGGGCCAGGGAGGCCAGGCCCACGCACAGCCGGGTCAGCACCAGCCGGGGCCCCCGAGGAGAACAGCAGGACGTGGGACAGCAGCTGCATCCTCAGGCCGTCGTGCTGCTCCGCAGGAAGGTCACACCAGTGGCGGGAGATCTTCACGTGGAGGGTGCTCGCTCCGAAAAACTGAACCTCTGGGATCTGTGAAGGGATTAAGGGCCACGGTTACAGGATGTTTTCTAATTCAGAATTAATTATTCCAAATTAAATCATTCACAATTAAACTATTTTCCTTCGAGTTTACATGGAAATAGTAATTCTGAATTGAGGTTTACATGGAAAACACGTTTGATGGTCTTTCTCCAATTCCTCTCCAGGTCTGGGGGTTGGGAAGGTTCTGATTGGATAGGGGGGGGACCGGAAGTTAAACTACCGGAAGAAAAACTAACTTAGCCATTTTTAGCTTATCTTAGCCGCTACAACTTTGAAAAGCTCACCATTTTGATGTTTCCTGTTTCCATCTGTTCTTTTAATTATTTCCAGGTCCTCCAAGCTATTTATTAAATAAATGGTCTCTGCTCTTGACCAGCGTTTACTGCTGCTGCATCTTGAAACTTTGTTTGGAAAACCAGCCCAGCGTGGAATATAAGCGTCATGGAGACAGACGGGCGAGGGAACGAGCAGAAAGAAAGACCGGAATTAATTTAAAGAGGAATGAGTGTTTACATGATCGCGGAATTATTCTATTCAGGTTTAAAATGGGAATAAACCAGCCACTTACTTCGGAATTAACTTTAATTCAGAATGGCCATTTTCATTCAGAATTAGGTGTTTACATGGTCATTTTTACTCATTTTCGGATTTAATTTTAATTCTGAATTAAAGAGGAATTAAACTTCCCAGGTAAACGCACTCATGGTCATCTGCAAAAGTTAGTGCCCCCTCTTTTAATCCTAGTCTGTTTATGAGTAAAAGTATTTCAGTAGTTAGGTAAATACAACTTCAGAAAAGATGCTGAGAAGAGAAGGTGGTAGGAAATACTGAGCATCTCCTCACTTTTCTGAGGGCCTAAGTTTCTTCTATTCATCAGCCCTTTATGAAGTGGCTGGAAGGGGTGAAGATCTCTATAAAAGCAAATGTTTTGGCAGTTTGCTCGTCTGGAGCATTCCTGTGTGTGTTAACGCAATGCCAACAAGGCAAGACATAAGCTGTGGTCTCAAAGAAGCAACTTTTTGTCATGTTTTGGTTCCTGTTTTATTTTGAAACCCCGTGTCCTTGTGTTTCAGTTCTGGTTTGATTTCCCTGGTTCCCATCTGCCCTGATCATTTGCACCTGCGTCTCATCAACCCTCCTGTGTATATCTGGTCTTGTCTTTCCCCTGCTCCCTGCTGGTCCGTACTGTTCCTACCCTCCATGTTTCAGGTCAAGCTTTTGGATTTTTCCACATTCATGTTCTGGTTTCTTTGCAATCCTGTTAAGGAGCGCTTTTCTTTGTTTGAAATAAAAAAAGTTTTTTGGAACTCCTCCCTCCTGGTCTCCTGCATCTGGGTCCTATCCACCACATCCTTGGCACTTTTGCTGCACAGCAATTTGGGAAGACTTAAAAGAAAAACATTTCCAAACAATGTGGAGTCCAAAGTTTAACTGCAACTAAGATTATTCAGATGGTTAGAAAATTAAAATATATGTATGGATATATCAAGAGCTCCATGTCAGACCTACAGACTTCACTGAATATTTTGAAGGTCCTGTTTACACAGTTAAGACTGAACAAGTGTGGTTTGTTTGAAAAGAACATGGAAGCACAACGGAGGTTTGCACCGGTACAAACCCCCAGACCTCTGGAACAACGTGATAGGGATGTGTGCAGAGTGGAGTTGAATGTCTTACTACTCAGTGCCACTGTGACAAAACCAAGCATGGCACTGAGCCGCCCGGTCAAAACGACCAAAGACGGCGTTTCAACAGGAACTCATCAAATCCACTGTCAAGCACGGTGGTGGAGCGGTGATGATGTGGGCTTGTTCTGCAGCCTCACATAGGAACCTTGCAGTCACTAGGTCAACTGAATTCCTCTGCATTGGACATGTTTGTCCAGCAGCTAAACTTTGGTCAAAGGCAGAGGTGTCAAGTAACAAAGTACAAATACTTCGTTACCTTACTTAAGTAAAAATTTTGGTTATCTATACTTCACTGGAGTAATTATTTTTCAGACGACTTTTTACTTTTACTCCTTACATTTTCACGCAATTATCTGTACTTTTTACTCCTTACATTTTAAAAACAGCCTCGTTACTCTATTTCATTTCGGCCTTTAAATAAAAACTATCCAGTTAAATTGCTCCATCCGGATAGAGTGAATTTGGTTGTGGTTGTTTCAGATGTTCTTGTCCAGTTTTGTTCTTACATCCGTTCCCTCAGATTCCTGCAACTAAACTTGGATGTACATTCCAATAAAGGTTAGGATAAATGATAACATGCCTCTGAAGTTTGACTTTTTGCACCATTACCATACTTATAGGCAACTAGTCATCATATCTGCTGCTCTCTGAAACACATGTTAATGCTCAATAGTACACATATATGGTTCTTTAATATATTTACATTATACTAAGATACATTCATTTTCAATGGCTTTTGTCCTTAATGGCTTTCCCCCCCCCCTTACATTACTTTTACTTTTATACTTTAAGTAGTTTTGAAACCAGTACTTTTATACTTTTACTTGAGTAAAAAACTTGAGTTGATACTTCAACTTCTACAGGAGTATTTTTAAACTCTAGTATCTATACTTCTACATGAGTAATGAATGTGAATACTGAAGACACCTCTGGTCAAAAGTGTGTCATTCATCAAGTGTTGTTGTTTGTCTTTTTACCTTAAATGAAGACATGCTATAGAGGGAATGCGCATGACGTCACACCGGGTTACGCCTATTGAGTGTCAGAAAGACTGAGTGGCAGAAAGACTGAGTGTCAGAAAAACTGAGTGTCAGAAAGACTAAGTGGCAGAAAGACTGAGTGGCAGCGTAAACTTTCAGTTTGAGCAACTGGAAAACATCTAAAATGGGAAAGAGCTGTTGTGCGATCGACTGTAATCATAGATTTAGCAAGAAATCAGAGTTATCGTTTTACAGAGTGACGAAAAATAAGCTTAAGAGAGACAAATGGATCGCTGCAATTCACAGAAACAACTGGATTCCAGACACCGAAACGTGGATTTGTGGTTCCCATTTTGTATCAGGTAATGTTGGATTTTTGGGTAGCTAACGTTAAACGGTCAAATCATAAAGTTCAGTGTCCTCATCACTTTAATTTCACCAACAAATCCTGCCTTGAAGTTGGACCAAGCGTCAAAACTTTTGTAAGCCTTCAAGCTTTGTTTCGTGTATTTCCCCGGCGTAGAAATTAAGTACATATAAATATCAGGAAACTGGTTTCGTGGCCAAATATTAATGTCCATGGACCACTGGTTCTTGGTAACTGTACCAAATATTAATGTCCATGGACCACTGGTTCTTGGTAACTGTACCAAATATTAATGTCCATGGACCACTGGTTCTTGGTAACTGTACCAAATATTAATGTCCATGGACCACTGGTTCTTGGTAACTGTACCAAATATTAATGTCCATGGACCACTGGTTCTTGGTAACTGTACCAAATATTAATGTCCATGGACCACTGGTTCTTGGGGTAACTGTACCAAATATTAATGTCCATGGACCACTGGTTCTTGGTAACTGTACCAAATATTAATGTCCATGGACCACTGGTTCTTGGTAACTGTACCAAATATTAATGTCCATGGACCACTGGTTCTTGGGGTAACTGTACCAAATATTAATGTCCATGGACCACTGGTTCTTGGTAACTGTACCAAATATTAATGTCCATGGACCACTGGTTCTTGGGGTAACTGTACGGGTCACCGTCAAGTCCAACTGCCTTTAATTTAAGCCGGTAATCGGCTGTTATCCCGTCTTCTCCACTAGTTGCAGCTGTTTTTACTGATGTTTTACCACTCAGTGAGAGTAAGGGGGCTGGTCCAGTGGGGAAGTGACGTCAATGCAAACCCTCTATCATCAGATGCTTGTTATTATGTTTTTTCACCAAAAAAAGAATCCAAAAGGTGGGTCCTAACTTTCGCTCTTGACTGCAAACATTCCTTAAAAAGTCACAGAAATAGCGACAAATGGAAACATGCGGCTGCAGAAAAACGGCGACAGACCTTGTCGGGGCTGAGCAGGGCCCAGCAGAACTGCCACGCCTGTGCAGACGCCTGGGCCTGGGTCAGCCACTTCTGGGCCACGTCTTTAAGCTCCATGTCTGGATCAAAGTACAGCTGATAGAGAGCCTGCAGGGGGAAAGCTTGATCAAAGCCAGCAACACAAGTGGTAGAAAAACTGCTGAGAAGGATGTGAACGGGCAGATCTCACATCCAGCTTATTCTTTTATTGTGGCTCTGTTGCTCACTGTATAGTCCGGTGTAAGAAATGACAAATGCTAGGTAAGTAAGCAAAGTTTACCTATATACATACAGTATATATATATATATATATATATATATATATATATATATATATATATATATATATATATATATATATATTAGGGGTGGGACGATACGGGTAACTCACGATTCAATACTGTGGCGATATGTGGCCCACGACAACGATAATATCACGATACACAATTTCTACGATATTTGATATATTGTAAGAAATTGAATCAACGATATATCACGATATATGTGACTGAAAAAGAAAAAATACCCATTAAAAGGAAAACGTCTGTAGTTATGCATTTATTCAATGCCAAGACTTCATCCAATGTACAAAGAATGTGCATTTGCATAGTTCCTCTCTGCCTCCTAGTCTTGTAAATGTAAACTCTGAACAGCTGGACAAATTAAAGTGCATGAACAATAGTGCGGTGACAACTGCGTAAATCCATCATGTGTGTTGTAATAAAATATCGATATTTGCTGTCAGTTTATCGATTATTTATTGCGACAGAGAGCGCAACAATATATTCGATTTTTTCCCCCACCACTAATATATATATATATATATATATATATATATATATATATATATATATATATATATATATATATATATATATATATATATATATATATATATATCTTTGTCATTATCACCATGCACAATGAAATTAAAAGTGCTCTCCAGTCAGCGCATCATGTAAAAATAAAATAACTGAAAAATAAATCAATAAAATGAAATAAAAACAAATAAAAATATCTAGACACATTCACCCCTCCACAGATACATGAACATACAGGCATTACAAGAACTTTCATCAACATACAATCATTTCTTTTTGTTATTGCATATTATTTTGGGCTTTTTTCTGACAACGACAACATATGTAGATATATATATATATATATATATATATATATATATATATATAAATATATATATATATATATATATATATGTGTGTGTGTGTGTGTGTGTGTGTGTGTGTGTGTGTGTGTGTGTGTGTGTGTGTGTGTGTAGAAATCACACAGTGCTTCCCAATAAAATATGGATACATGTCATACATGTCATATGGTAATTCAACGAGGGCCATTAACAATCGTGCATGCTGGATGACCAATTATTTGATAGTGGAAAATATTCTCCTAGCAACTAATCCAAGGCACATGGTGTTAGTTATTATTAGGACAGAATGCAGCTATAGCCGGCATCATGTTACACATGGTCCAGTTGTCAGGTCTTCCCGTAAACTACAATAGTGTGAACTAGTTGTGCAGCATGTTTATACTAAAACACATGATGATGTGCAGGTACTTTCATTTATAAGAGGCTGGTATCTCTATCTCTATGCTGGTGTGAAAGGAGCGTCTGCGCACTGATCCCTATTTAAAGTAACTCACCGACTCCACGTTCTCCACCGTGAAGTCCATCTCCCCCGGGCTGGCTGGGGGCTCCATTGCAACAACGAATCCTTACTTAAATAAATCCTGCTCGACCGAAACAAGTAAACCGAAATTGAAGCTGAAGAGTCCTCCAAACTGACGCGTCAGAGGACGCGGGTGGTTCCGCGCTCCGGCGGTGCGCTCCGGCACATGCTGACCTCTGCGGGGGCAGGAAAGTGCTCCGCTTAGAGCAGCAAAACCCGGCACATATTCAGGTGTTACCCCCCCTGTCCAATCACACATGGAGTAGGGGATGAGATGTGAACAGTAGCCTAAGGGGGAAACTTGCCCGACGCAGCGCCTTCACCGTGCGCTCCTGACGCAGGCGCACTGGCGTCTGATTGGACACGGCGACGGCAAACTCACGCACCCGCACCTGAGGGACCAAAGCAGACATTACTATGGCAAGACGTTTTAATAATTAACAGCTAGACTGGATATGTGCTGCAGATATCCCCAATTCAATTCTTCCGAGTCAAAAAGAGCATTTCAGATATCTACAATTACATTCTTCCCAGTACTCGAGTTGTAAAAAGAAATCAGGGGGGATGGTGGATTTGATCATATGGGGACAGATAATTTGTGCTGATTACAAATAATATAATATATTACAAATAATAGCAGTGACCAAAACACCTGCAGAAATACTGCAGGAATGACATAGCAGCAGTTAAATGCAGCCTTCTGTAAGCTTTAAATATCCACTGGGCTTACATCAAATACATCATAACACAACAATAAAAAACACTTTTCTGAACTTATCAATATGACTCTGTCCTTCACAGGATAAGTAACATGGATCACTGCAAAAACTCACAATCTTAACAAGAATATTTGTCTTATTTAAAATGTCTTATTTTAGTAAAAAAATATCTCATTAGACTTAAAACAAGACTCATCACTGGAAAAAACAACAATGTTTCAAGTAGATTTTCACTTAAAATAAGTAGAAAAATCTGCCAGTGGAACAATGTTTTTTTGCTTGTAATGAGAAGATAAATCTTGTCCCACTGGCAGATTTTCCTACTTATTTCAAGTGAAAATGTACTTGAAACAGGTGAAAATTGTCAAAAAAGTAATTTTTCTGCTGTTATTTTTCTGGTGATGAGTCTAAATGTTGAAATAGCAGTAAAACCACATTCATTGATGAAATGACATAAGGGATGGAAAGGGGGGATGGCAGTTTTACAGGGGGGATGATTTTGACCGTTTTTATTTCAGGAGGGACGCCATCCCCCCTCATCCCCCCTCAACTCCAGTACTGATTCTTCCTGTCCACAATTGTCATTTCAGATATCCACAACGTCATTCTGCCTACAATTTTATTCTGACTAGTCATAATTCCAGTTCAAAATATCTTTAATTCTCCTCAATTCAAGATATCTACATTGTCCTTTTTTAGAATTCTTGAATTAAGTTTTGACTAGTCAGAACGAAGCTGTAGATATCTTGAACTGGAATTATGACTAGTGAAAATGACGTTGTAGATATCTCAAACTGGAATTATGGACAGTCATAATTTACTTGTAGATATCTATAATCAAGTTATAGATATCTTGTAATGATTTTTAATTAGAGATATTTAAAAAGAAAACTCCCGCATACCTTCTTCTCACCGTACACTAGTTTATTAGGCCAACGTTTCGGTCATAGACCTTTTTCAAGGCATCAAGTTTGAAATGTTGGCCTTGATAAACTAGTGTACGGTGAGAAGAAGGTGTGCAGGAGTTTTCTTTTTAAATTTGGCTGCAGCTTTCCTCCTCCGACGCACCTTTCTGCAAATCCGGTGTGCAAAAAGTTTTCTACTTCTGATAATTAGAGATATTTCAAATTGCAGATATCTTTAACTTCCATTATGCCTAGTCAAAATGTAATTACAGATATCTTGAAATTCTGTGCGTCCGAAATGCCATACTAAAAAGTATATACTAAAAAGTATACTTAAGTTCTGACACTTTTGAGTAAATATCAGTAGTGTGCATTCATTTGGACGTACTATTAAGAGCGCACACGTCATTTCCTGCCGTTGGGAGGAAATTTGCAATTTCGGACGCAGCCTTAGAGTTCTGACTAGGCGAAATGACATTATAGATATCTTGAATGACAATTCTGACTAGTCACAATGTAATTCTGACTAGTCACAATGTAATTCTGACTAGTCACAATGTAATTCTGACTAGTCACAATGTAATTCTGACTAGTCACAATGTAATTCTGACTAGTCACAATGTAATTCTGACTAGTCAAAATGCAGTTGTAGAAATCTGCAATGTCAATTCCGGTGTTGTGCCAAAAAGTGATTGCCTGCCAGAATCTGATTTCTTCTGATTTCTGGCCGCGGGAGCGCGCACAGCAGCCCGTTGAACGATAGCGCTAAAACGTCAGATTTTCAGATTATGAAGCTCAAGAATGACATCAAGTCATATTTAGGCAGAAACAACTTTTCATTAACTGTATTTTGCCTTCAATCAATTTTTGGCAGGTGAAAATGCCTATTTTGTGTTGTAATGGTCCTTTAAAAGAGTTAACAGCAATCCTGTGAGCTCTAGTGTATATATTATGAAGCTCAAGAATGAGATCATATTTAGATAGAAACAACCTTTCATTAACTGTATTTGGCCTTCAATCAATTTTTGGTAAAAAGACCAATTTTCAGGGCAGAAATCAGATTCTGGCAGGAAATCACTTTTTGACACGACACATGATAGTCAAACTTAGCCATTAAATGTTAAAAGGGCTTGCCATACAGGCGTCTGATTGGAGCAGCGCAGCCACATCACACTCACGCATGATCCGCACCTGAGAGAGAGACCCCAGCAGACATGAGGCACATTAGCGAGGCGTGACTCCCCGGTGGCATCCTGGAACCCCCGGGGCTGGAGAGGGAGAGATGCGGGAGATGCGGGAGATGCGGGAGATGCGGGTCCGGTTTCCGCGCACGGCCCTGGCCCTGGCAGCCCTGGCAGCCCTGGCCGCTCCAGCAGCCGCTCCAGCAGCCGCTCCAGCAGCCGCTCCCTGGCCGCTCCGCAGCCCCACCCTCTTCATTCTGCCCGACTCCCTCAGGGTATTTTTAGCGCAGATGATGCGCCCCGTCAAATCACGTAACGGAAACATCAAAGCAGGAGGACGGAGCTGCGGAGAGGCGGATTTCCACGGCGATCAGAACCACAGTAAAACAGAGAGGAGATGAAATCTGACGTTTGTGTGCGGTTTTGCGTGATGCTGGCGCTCATCGGACCGTCGCTACAGCAGGCCGGAGGTAAGTGGTGCCATGTGGCACCGAGGATGATGCTTTTAACCGTGGATTGACATTTTCTATACTTTTCAATTCCATTTTATTTATAGCGTCTATTACAACAGAAGTTGTCTCTAGGCGCTTTCCAGATATGTTGATTAGTTTTAACTGTATTTGTTTATTTATTACATTTGATCCAGCCCAGTTTGAAAATAACTCTTATTAATCTACCTCCCTGTGATAAGAGTTGTTTTTAGGCCCATCTCTACTAATTTAATGAGTTTATTTTCCTCTGTCACGTTAGATGATGGAGATACGAGTAGATGCTCATGACAAGCTTATTACCCTAATCAATCTTTTTCTCTTATTCTATTTATTTTTTGCTCTGTCTTATGATTGTATGTTGTATTTCTGTATGTTTTATTCTATAAAGCACTTTGGCTCACCTAGAGGTGGCTGTAAAGGGCTATATAAATAAAGTACATTTACATTTACATTTTACATCAATAGCCGTTTTTGCTTCATATAAATAAAAAAGGGTTCCTTTTCATAAAGAATTCCTTGAGAATTGGCTCATTATTTCTTTTATGTTATTATGACAAATTAGACATGCACCCCCCTCCCCTTACATTTACACCTTTCATGAGAAATGTAAATGTAAAAGTGTCTGTCACCATTTTCTCAAGTGAAATTAAGTTCCAACTAGAAGCCCAGGAGGACAAGTAGCAACGTCAGAATAAATGATTATTTCTAGCTTCTCACTACTCAAACATGTCATTTCACTTCAGTGTTAGTCTGGACAGGCAGAACAAGGTAATTCTAACGTTGTACCTGCACGAAGTGTATCAGGAAAGGCCTGTTGGTGCAGGAATGTCCTCCCATTTGCTTCATCTTTACTCCCCATCACCGATTGTCAGATATACTACCGTCAACCGATTTAAAAAGGCCAGATTTCATGGCCACAGCAAGACCTGGATCAGCATATAACATGAACTCTTCTCCTCATTTTATATCTCTTTATTATGACCCCTTTCATACACTATGTGTGCTTGACAGATTCCCAATCTTTCTACTCTTGAAAATGTGTTCAGCAAAATGAAGAAGAGAATCAGATAATGATGCAACTAAAATCCTGTATTCGTCAAGAATGGGCACAGATAAAAAGATAAAAGATAAAAAATTGCAACAATTTGCATCCTCATTTCCCAAAAAATTACAGAAAGATGAAGTAGCAGAAAAGTGAACTGGCCTCTTCCAGTTACTTTTAGCGTGTACCTGCTTCCGAAGTCTGGATTTGTTAATTTTTATCTAAATCCAGTCACATTTATAGTTGCAGATTCAAGTTTATGCAACTTTGCAATGAATCTAAAGGTTTTCACAGCAGGATCAATGTTTTATTTCACAGGTCAGAGCCATGCCCCCGCCCCTGCCCCTGCCGTCACCTCATCCACGCTCCCGGGTCATACCGACACATCGGCCTCTCCTGACGTGACGGATGACCCCAGGAGCGATCTCCCTCAGCCCACGAGGAATCCTGCCGGCGTCACTGAGACAGCCGGGCCCACCACGGCCCCCCAGACGGATGCAGCGGCCCACACGGAGGTTTCCACACACTCAGGACTCCAAACTCAGCCGTTCACCTCCCTCCCTACGACAGCTGCACATCAACCCACAGCTGTCGCCAACGGCACGGCTTTTCCCTCAAGTAATCAACTTAAGATGCTTTTTTATTCTTAATTTAGAAGGCAAGGCGAGGCAAGTTTGTATAGTTTGCAAATTTGTATAGCACAGGGTTCAGCAACCCAACATGTTGAAAGAGCCATATTGGACCAAAAACACAAAAAACAAATATGTCTGGAGCCGCAAAAAATGAAAAGTCTTGTATAAACCTTAGAATGAAGAAAATACATGCTGCATGTTTATATATTAGTTATAACTGGGGGAAGATTTTTTTTTTCATTATGCACTTTGAGAAAAAAGTCGATTAGTTAGATTAATGTTGAAGTACAATCTCGAGAAAAAAGTCGAAATGTTGAGAAAAAAGTCAAAATGTTGAGAAAAAAGTCAAAATGTTGAGAAAAAAGTCAAAATGTTGAGAAAAAGTCGAAATGTCGATAAAAAAGTCGAAATGTTGAGAAAAAAGTCGAAATGTTGAGAAAAAAGTTGAAATGTCCAGAAAAAAGTCGAAATTTCAAGAAAAAAGTCGAAATGTCGAGATTAAAAAGGAAAGGAAAAAGAAGAAAAAAGGAAAAAAAAGAAGAAAAAAAGAGAAGAAGAAAAAGGAAAAAAAGGAAAAAAGAGAAAAAGAAGAAAAAAAGGAAAAAAAGAAGAAAAAAAGGAAAAAAAAAGGTCAAACATTTTTGAAATCCAGGGAGCCACTAGGGCGGTGCTAAAGAGCTGCATGCGGCTCTAGAGCCGCGGGTTGCCGACCCCTGGTATAGCACAATTCAACACAAGGTAATTCAAAGGGCTTTACATCAACAGTAAAAGCGGCAAGACACAATTAAACAGTAAATAACAAATACAATGAAATAAAATGATAAGAAAAGAGGTAAAGTAATAAAAAGCACAAGTTGTTAAAGAGTAAGGGCATTAGAGTACAGCAGGTTCATCTCATTCTGACAATGGCAAGAATTACGTTTCTATACGGTCAAAACATACAAACACCGGGTCAAATACAGTATTACAAAAGTAATCTATAACAATTTGTACGGTGAATTAAACCAATTAGACAATTCTATGCTACAATGCCTGTTTCCAGGTTTTATTTCACACAACTGACGAGAATTACATTTCTAGAAAAGTTGGGTATTTGTCCCCCGGCACTAACAATGAGCCTGTTTGCGAACCCGCCTGGCCTCACACAGTCCTCCCCTGACCTCCACATGACTACGCTGAGGCTTGAATGTGTGTCAAGAGATGGCCCTTTATAGATCAGATAAATATAACCTCTCACGCTGAGGTCACTTGACTCTTTTAGGAGCAGAGAAACAAACAAAAAACCATGTCGGCCTGTCACGGCCCAGTCCTGCCCCTGCAGCAGCGTGCAGGCTGTCACTGGGCAAAAGCTGCTGCACTTTCTGTCTTCTAGCACTTCAACTGTTTTCACACATTATTTATACATGTGTTCACTGTTTTCACCCTCTTTTGAATAATCCGCTGCAGCCACCACGAGACCAGGCAATAAATTATTTTAAGTTCAACATCTCGGTGGCAAAAATGGAACGTGTGCAGCTTTTAGGTTTAAAACTAATCAAGAAGATGGATTTTCACCAGCAGGGTGATGTGGCGTCACTATTAGGGTGGACTATTTCCTTTGTGGTATTTTGAAGTGATACAATTAAGGAAGGGAATCTAGAACCGGTTCTTGTTCTGAACCGGTTCCCAGTATTTCAATTCTTTGGAATCATTTGCAAATTTAGCAAAAACGATTCTCTTTTCGATCCCAGTGGGAACGAACAATGTCATTACACACGTTGCATAAGCCAGCAGTCAATAGTAAACATGGCGCCCAAGCAATACAAACGCTCAATAGTCTGGTTACATTTCAGTAAAAAAGAGACAACAGGGAAACTTGAAATACTTGCTAAGTGAATATTCCGTCAAAGGGAGGAAATACTACCAACATGCAAACACATTTGTGCACACAGCAGCAATAACAATCAATGAATGATGCGTTTTCGATCCACTCCGGAATAGTGTCAGTAATTCTCAGCCCAGCAGCAACACTGGACCCTTACTCTCACTGAATGGCAAAACATCAGCAAAAACAGCTGCAACTAGTGGAGAAGACGGGATAACAGCTGATTATCAGCTTAAATTAGCATGAGTTGGACTTGACAGTGACCCGTACAGTTACCAAGAACCAGTGGTCCATGGACATTAATATTTGGTACAGTTACCCCAAGAACCAGTGGTCCATGGACATTAATATTTGGTACAGTTACCAAGAACCAGTGGTCCATGGACATTAATATTTGGTACAGTTACCAAGAACCAGTGGTCCATGGACATTAATATTTGGTACAGTTACCAAGAACCAGTGGTCCATGGACATTAATATTTGGTACAGTTACCCCAAGAACCAGTGGTCCATGGACATTAATATTTGGTACAGTTACCAAGAACCAGTGGTCCATGGACATTAATATTTGGTACAGTTACCAAGAACCAGTGGTCCATGGACATTAATATTTGGCCACCAATCCAGTTTCCTGATATTTATATGTACTTAATTTCTACGCCGGGGAAATACACGAAGCAAAGCTTGAAGGCTTACAAAAGTCTTAACGCTTGGTCCTACTTCAAGGCAGGATTTGTTGTAGAAATTAAAGTGATGAGGACACCGAACTTTATGATTGGACCGTTTAACGTTAACTACCCAAAAATCCAACATTACCTGATACAAAATGGGAACCACAAATCCACGTTTCGGTGTCTGGAATCCAGTTGTTTCTGTGAATTGCAGCGATCCATTTGTCTCTCTTAAGCTTATTTTTCGTCAGTCTGTAAAACGATAACTCCGATTTCTTGCTAAATCTTTGAGTAAAGTCGATCGCACAACAGCTCTTTCCCATTTTAGATGTTTTCCAGTTGCTCAAACTGAAAGTTTACGCTGACACTCAGTCTTTCTGACACTCAGTCTTTCTGACACTCAGTCTTTCTGACACTCAGTCTTTCTGACACTCAGTCTTTCTGACACTCAGTGGGCGTAACCTGCTGTGAAGTTGCCTCTGTGACGTCATGCGCATTCCATCTATTGCTGGTAACTAATTAATTAACGAACGCTGCCTATCATATTAGTGCCATTTACATCATTGTTGTCCTTTTTTTCCAAATGAGAATCAATAAGGGGATCGATAAAGAACCGAATCCGAAAGTGAAAGGGAATCGAAAATGGAACTGGAATGGTAAAACTCTCATCAATTCCTCCTCCCTTCCAGCTGCTGCAGACAGACCTGGGTCCAGGGTGAGCCCCCCCCCTCAGACCTCCACTACAGAGGGCAGAGTGAGCAGTCAGCCCCTCGCCACCTTTTCATCTCAGACTGCCAACACCACGCAGGATGCCGTCTCCACGGCAACACAGCCGCGGCCTGAACCAACATCTACAGCCACCAGGACGGACAGCAGCCGCCCCCAGACCCCCCCAGCTTCAGTTCAGGCCCCTGCGGTGCCCACACACCGGGACCTTCCATCTGAACTTAACGTTGGAGATGAAGGTAAGCTCACTTCACTGACTTCTATTTTCACAAATTTGCTCCTTCACTTTGTTAATCTTGTATTTATTTCTGCACGTGGAGACCTGAAGGGGTCCCGCCATCACTCCTCCTCCCCTCTGGACCCCCTGCTGGCTGCTCTGCTGTCCGTGTTCATCGTCACCACCGCCATCATCTTCATCATCCTCTTCCTCAAGTTCCGCCAGCGCACAAACCATCCCGAGTTCCACCGGCTGCAGGATCTTCCCATGGTAAGATAATAATAATAATAATAATAATAATAATAATAATAATAATAATAATAATAATAATAATAATAATAATAATAATAATAATAATAATAATAACAATAATAGTAATAATAATTATAATAATAATACTAATAATAGTAATAATAATAATAATAAGAAGAAGAAGAATAACAATAATAATAATAATAATAATAATAATAACAATAATAATAATAATAATAGTAATAATAATAATAATATAATAATAATAATAATAATAATAATAATAATAATAATAATAATAATAATAATAATGATGATGATGATGATGATGATGATGATGATGATGATGATGATGATGATGATAATAATAATAATAATAATCGGTTTTATTTATAGAGCGCTTTTAAAAGACGTTTCACAGACACAAAGATAAAACATCGAGATCAGGAAAATTCTAAATTAAATACCACAGGATAAAAGAAGCTATAAAAGATAGAAGATATAAAAATCTGTTCTGAAGAGGTGAGTTTTGAGATGCGATTTGAGATTTAAGATGATTTAAGATGATGATATTGATATTATATGATACAATATCATATATATTATGATATTGATTTAAGATGCAGAGTTCTGTGAATGTTAAACTGGTTAAAGGGTTCCTCGCCAGAAATGACACAGCATCACTTCATTACGGTCACCTTGGTTTTATGTAAGACTAGCTTAACTTAACTTTTGCCTTTACAACTCTGGAAGAGAAAGAGAACACATTTACAGTATGGAGAAGAAAGAAAGAAGAAAGAACTGTCAAGTTTCATCATGGGAAATGCAGGAAGTGTAGCATTAGACAATTTCAGGGACTAAAAGTCAGAATTACTTTAAATGTAAGCCATTGTTTTGAATATACATATGTATATTTACATCTCTTTCTCTCATATTTGCTATCTTTATAAAAAAAGACCCTGTTTCCTTTTTTTAATCATCAAATTTCATCATCGTGACAGGAAAAGCAGAGCGCCGAAATATTTACTCTCAGCAGAAAGGAAATTCAAATTAGATTTAAATCTAATTTAAACTAAACTACAGTGCCACGCACAGTTTGACCAGTTTGAGAAAACTGGTCACAAAGTTGAAGATGAAACACGCGTGTTACATTTTTTACCATTTTATTATTATTATCTCAAACTCAGTGTCAGCGTAAAATGTACATAAAAACGTATAAACTCATATTTTACTAGTATGGGAATATAGTGAATATCAGCTCATTTTGAATTCGATGGCAGCAACATAATTAAAAAACCTGGGAACATGTTCCCGACAAACAGATTCTGTGTGAAATCAGAAACTAACGCTGCAGAGTTATTTTCAGGAACTGTGGACTGTGGACGAACCCTAAGTTTCACTTTATATGATATTATATGATATTATATGATATTATATGATATTATTTGATATTATTTTATATTATATTATATTATATTATATTACATTATATTATATTATATTATATTATATTATATTATATTATATTATATTATATTATATTGTATTATATTATATTATATTATATTATATTATATGATATTATATTATATTATATTATATTATATTATATTATATTATATTATTTTATATTATATTAAACAATATAGTATATATTAATATAATATATTAATATATATAATATTATATATAATATATATATATATAATAATATATAATATTATATAATAAACAATATAGCCGAGTTGTCAGCAGGGTGAGCAAACTAGTTGTAAAGGAAATGAGTCAAATCCAACTGTGGCTTAAATGCAGCCTTTTGTGTCAGCTGTCTCCAGAAAAACCTTAGACAAATGAGACAGAGAGACTCTCTACAGACACTCCACTGACTCCGTGGATATAACAGTAAATGTACTTAATTTATATACTGTAGCCCTTTACAGCCAGCTCTAAGTGAGCCAAAGTGCTTTACAGGATAAAACGTACAGAAATACAACATACAATCATAAGACAGAACAAAAAAATAGAATAGAATAAAAGAAAAAGAGTAAAAAGTGTCACCACACTACTGAGTATTAAAAGCCATTCTAAATAAATAGGTTTTAAGCCTTGATTTAAAAAGGCCCAGGTCAGAGAGTAGCGTTAGTTGCAGGGGAGTTTGTTCCAGAGATGGGGGGGGGTTACCCCCAGTGCTTGACCTTTGACCTGGGAACTTCCAACAACAGTTGGTTTGATGATCTCAGCCCTGCCAGGCTCACGCACCGTTAAATTCCATTCTAAAATGACAGGAAGCCAATGGAGTGAATAGAGGACCAGAGTAACCGGAGTGCTCACGTCTTTTAGTGTGAGTTAAAAGACGGGCGGCTGCTTTCTGCACTAGCTGAAATCTAATAGAGGACTTGGAGAGTCATACAGTGCATTACAATAGTCTAATCTGGAGCTGATTAGAGCGGGAACAGCTTTCTCCAGGTCGTGGCGATTTAGAAAAGATTTCACTTTGGCTAGGAGGCGTAGCTGATAAAAACTTGTCCAACGTTAACAACTCGTCAAATTTGAACAAACTATCAAAAGCTTGTTAAAGCTTGTTGCTTCCCCCTGCTGATCATGAATCTGAACCTCTGAGCTGGTGTGTGCATGGGTGCAGATCCCGGGGGGGACGGGGGGGACATGTCCCCCCCAATTTCTGAAAAACATGAATTCCCCCCCCCCATTAAAAATACCCTAAATTATTCAAAATTGAACAAATGTATTTTCAGACTTAAAGGTTGAATATGTAGAATATTTATTAAAAATATATTTCTAAAAAAATAATACATCCACGGTGCCTTTTGAGGTGTACAGAATGAAAGCAATGTCCTTTTTTTTTTTTTAGAACTGTTTACCACCATAACTGTGTTAAAACATGATCAGTTAGTTTAAACAACTTGTTTAGGGCTCCATATTTCATCCATATATCAATCGATCGTGCATAAAGTAGTCCCATAGGATAAAAGGAAGATGGTGAGAAGAATTTGAGATGAGTAGACACTACATGCCCAAAACCCTTAAAATGATGATTTAGGAATATAACAGTTAGGTAAGCAGTGACACACACTGTTGGCTGTTTAGGACAAATAAACAAGAAAGGTAAGCACAATAAATGATTCCCTGTGCAGTATTTTTTGGCAAGCCTTTACCAATTTATGGCATGGTATGAGTTGCATATTGGCAAAAAATAAAAAATTAAAATCACGTTGGTGTCCCCCCCAATCCTGACATCGGATCTGCACCCCTGGGTGTTTGCATCTTCCAACATCTTCAGAGCCACATTTCCACTTCACTCACAAAAGTTCTTCTCCTGCAGTTTGAGTAGACGGCCTATCAGATGATGCAGTTAGGAGGTCTGGCTTTTGCTTTTATACTGAAGGCACGGGTTCCCAAACCTTATCTCGGGGCTCCCTACCTACATGTTAACACATGCTCGTCCTTTGCTCTCAACTTATATAGAATGTCATGTATTTATTCAGAATGACATATTAAAAGAGCACATAGGGCTGCTTGGTGGTGCGGTGGGTTAAGTCTCATATACTGAGGCTACAGTCCTCCTGCAGTGGTTGCAGGTTTGAATCCTGGCCTGTGCACCTTTTTTTGTGATCAAATATTTTTATTTACATTTCATCAATTTTTTTTTTTATATTAAACAGTAGCATCCACAATGATGTCAAACAAACATTATACACATATTTTCACTCCCTTCCAAACCCTCCCCTCGGACCTAAGCATTCGATGAAAACAATTAATAATTAATAATAAGGAAACCAGAAAAAAGATAATACAACAATAAAAAACAAACAAACAAAAAAAGGACAAAATAAAACAAAGGCAAAATATAATAATATCAAAAACTGGACTGTAGCTGCAACAAGGTAGTCTATATCCATTTAAAATACATCTTTCAAGTTTGGCTTTAATTTGATCTGCTGCCATATACCAAAATAAAATATTTAGTTGTTTTGCATTATGGATTGGGGCTGTAGATATTTACAGATAGATAATATCAAGAAAAGTTAAATACCAATGGGAGATGTTAAGTGTGTGTGGAGGTTTCCATCTTACTGCAATTATCTTTTTTGCTGCTGTTAGACCAGCAAGCAAAATTTGTTTTTGACATATCCGCATTAATTGTGGATAAATTATTTAAAATAAGTGTTTGAGGGTTTACTGGAATATTCCTTTATGGAGGATAATGCAGTTGCAACCTGTTGCCAGAGGTTTGCAACAGGTTCCCAGACCTGATGCATGAAGGTTCCTGGTTTATTCTGAGAGCATAGTGTACATAAAGAGCTAACCAGGATCTTCATGTGGTAAAGCTTGCGAGGTGTTAAATAAGTTAAATAAATAATAAATTGATAATGAATAAGCTGATGATCTGGATTTGTGGAAGATTATATTATATTAGTCCATACATCATTCCAGTTGAAATGTGGGTCCCAGTCAGGTATATCCCTTCTCCATATTGCATCTAGGGCTAAGGGTTTATATGACATTTTTAAAATATACTGATATAGAGTCGTGACCATGCCCCCTTGTATATACAGGACTGTCTCAGAAAATTAGAATATTGTGATAAAGTTCTTTATTTTCTGTAATACAATTAAAAAAACAAAAATGTCATACATTCTGGATTCATTACAAATCAACTGAAATATTGCAAGCCTTTTATTATTTTAATATTGCTGATTATGGCATACAGTTTAAGATTAATATTCCCAGAATATTCTAATTGTTTGAGATAGGATATTTTAGTTTTCTTAAGCTGTAAACCATGATCAGCAATATTAAAATAATAAAAGGCTTGCAATATTTCAGTTGATTTGTAATGAATCCAGAATGTATGACATTTTTGTTTTTGTAATTGCATTACAGAAAATCCCAATATTCTAATTTTCTGAGACAGTCCTGTATACTGAGGCTACAGTCCTGCAGCGGTCGCAGGTTCCAATCCCGGCCTGCACACCTTTGCTGCATATCATCCCCATTCTCTCTCTCTACCCCCTTCCTGTCTGCTACTTGAATAAAGGGCCACTAGAGCCCAAACAAATCTAAAAAAAAAAAGAAAAAAGAGAATCACCCTGTTCTGCAGCCTGCAGCCTCCCAGTTATGGAGTCTCTGATTAAGGCAATCAGGCCAGCAAGTTTCTGTACAGCACAATTCAACACAAGTTAATTCAAAGTGCTTTACATCAATATTAAAATCAGCAAGACACAATTAAACAGTAAATAACAAATAAAATGATAAGAAAAGAGGTAAAAATAATAAAAAGCACAAGTTGTTAAAAAGTAAGGGCAGTAGAGTATAGCAGGTAAATCTCATTCTAACAATGGCAATAATTACGTTTCTATACGGTCAAAACGTACAAAGACCGGGTCAAATACAGTATTATTATTATTATTATTATTATTAGTAGTAGTATTACTTATATTTCTTATACTTATATTTATATATTTTTTGTACATAAAGGGACATGCCCCATTTATCTGTTCATTTTTTTTCTATTGTATTTCTTATTCTATTTGATATTTTCAACGTCTTGCTGCTCAGTTGTCTTGCAATTGCCCCTCGGGGATAAATAAAGTTTTCTGAATCTGAATCTGAATCTTACAAAAGTAATCTGTGCCGATTCATGCGGTGAATCAAACCAATTTGACAATTCTACGTCAATGCACCACAAACCACCACCACCTCTGTCACTGCAGCTGTTAATCAAAATAACCAGCAAACTATTCTGCCTTTATCACAGAAAGGCGTCTAGTGAATGATCAGTGAGATCATGAAGTACGTCCACATGAGTCTATTTGATATGCAAACTGTATTTGTTTTCTGAGCTTTCAACTGTGCTACATTTGAGCTTGTTTTGCTGGTGCTCCCTGCAGGATGACCTGATGGAGGACACCCCCCTCTCCAGGTACACCTACTGACTGAAGCTGCTGCTCTCCATCACCTCCACCACCTCCACCACCTACTCAGAGAACACACACCAATCAAGCACCAAAACAGCAGTATTGAGGAACCTTTTTTGCCCAGAAAGTGGTTTGCATTCGCCGCTGTGAGTGAGTTCAGGGTCTGAAATAAATGTTTGTAGATTTATTTATTTATTTATGATGTGAATTTTTGTAAATGCGAGGTTTCAGACTCACTTCAGCATTCTTCCACATTCCCTTGATAGTTCTGGAGACCTGTCTTTGTTCTCTCCTGGGGGATTAAAGGCACCTCTGCAGGATGACTGATGACTCATGTATGCACAGCACTTTTATAATGTGGCACAAATGGTCACACTGCCCCCTAGGGGACATGTGGGGGGACGTGGGTGAGATGAGTCCACCATGACCTGCAGTAGGAGACTCACCACAAGCCTGAAAACACGTCCAAAATCATTAATGAACATCAACTTTGATCATGCAGGTGACCAAATAGTAGTGAAGTGCACTTTAGAAACAAACTGCTGCCTTAAAAGTTGCAGGTCTTACAGAAACTCAACACGGAAATTTAAAGGCGCTACGGAGCCATACACTGCAAAAACTCAGAATCTTACCTAGAATATTTGTCTTATTTCTAGGTAAAATGTCTCATTTTTAATCAAACAAATCTCATTACAGTTAAAACAAGTGTCATTACCAGAAAAATAACTTGTTATTTGACTATTTTCACCTGTTTCAAGTAGATTTTCACTTAAAATAAGTAGAAAAGTCTGAAAGATTTTTTTGCTTGTAATGAGAAGATAAATCTTGTTCCACTGCCAGATTTTTTTTTCTACTTATTTCAAGTGAAAATTTACTTGAAAGAGGTGAAAATTGTCAAATAACAAGTTATTTTTCTGGTAATGACTCTTGTTTCAAGTGTAATGAGATTTTTTGACTAAAAATAAGACAAATATTCTTGGTAAGATTCTTCAGAAAAAAAAGACACACCAGTTCCCTGACTGTAGAAGCCACTTATCGTTCAGTTGTTCAAGTTGAATGGGAAATCTTTAGTACTGCAGCCTTAAATATCTACTTATAAATGTAGTGTTATAAAAGTCTTGAATTTTATTATTTCTTTATTTTTTAATGAAATGTTAACTCCTCCAGTATCTGCAGAGGAAAAAACTCCAGCTACACTGAACACACGCTCAAGAGTTAACTACGCAGGTAAAGCTACCAGCTATTTTTAGAGGTGTTGTAAGAGTTGTAATGTTTGCCGACATTGTTGATGAACGGCGAGCAGCAGCTTGTGAGGAGTTTTAGAGCTCGTTGTTAGTCGTATCTGCACTGGGTGGAACTAAAGCTTCTGTGTCCCGGTTCAAAGCTGATGTGACCGTTTAATCCCAACTTTGATGTGTCATGATGATGAATTGCAAGAATGTAATGATATGAAGGATGTCCTGTTTAGTAATAAAACGGAAAACCTTTACCCTGGAGTCCAATTTGTGCCTCGTTGAGTGGGATGTTGCGTAACAGATACAGGGCAGAGTTGTAAAACTCTACGCTGCGTCATGGTTACCTGTGTAAAAGTGCCCTAGTCAAGTAGCATTAGGTTGTGAAAGCGTGCTGAAATCACACTCCTAGACCAGTTATTAGTCCTGCCTGGACAAGCCGCGGGGACTTTGAACAATTACTCATATTTTAAACAAAGAAAACCTTCCCCTTTATACAAACATGCACACCCACACCAACAATCTCATGCTCAATCAATACCAATCACACTTGACACGGGGAAGAGGTTATTTAAGGCCGTGTTCCATGCTAACTGCCATCAGGGTGCTTTGTGAGGAGAAGAAAGAAATAAAAACTGGATTCATAGGTTTCAGTGGACAAGTGCAACATTTGATAATATACATCCTTTATTTGGGAGTTTACAAAATGTATATTTGTCAGTTTAGTAAACGCTGACTGAGGCAATGAACAGACAGCAACATTTGAGTTTATAAATGCCGCTGTTTGTTTTATCTCAGACAAGGGTTTTAGGTTATTGTTTAACCTACATGATTCCACCTTCAGACCGAAACATCAGGTAATAAATCACCTAAAACCCTCGTCTGAGATAAAGAAACAGCAGAGTTAATTATAAGCCAAGACAAAATGAACTACATTCAATCTTTTGATTTTACAATTTCCTCTACAGCAGCAAATAAGATTTGAAAATCATGTTGCCAAATGATCACGGCGTGGTTCCTTTAAAAAAAAAAGAGCAAACTCATAGCTGCTTTGGGAAGGCCGGTGAGTGAAAGTGCCACAACCAGTACTCCAAGTTGAGCCGTTCCTTTATATGGGAAACCAGTCGGACCACCTGACAACATAAACTCACACAAACGTAGTTTACATTATTCTGTAGTTGCCATTGTTTTAAAGGGTACATTCAGTGCTGATGTCTTGGTCCTACAAACTCCTGTGGATGGGACGGAAGGAGCCCATCCTCGGCCCGGTCCAGCCCAGCAGGTGGCGGCCAAAGTTCATGGTGGTCAGCATCATCCCAAAGATGGCCAAGTTGCCAAACAATCCCATCATTCGTTTGTTGGGATCTTACGGAAAATAAAAAGCGGGTGATGAAAGTGTAGCTACGATGAGAGTAGGAGCAGTTAAGTGTGAGTGGAAGCTGGTCTCACCTCCGGTGGAGTATCCGTGTGCGTACACCTCTCTGCCGATGATCCACACCATACCCAGCCCACTGATCAGACGCTGTGTTGGAAACACAAGTGAAGAGAAAACTAAATCAGTTCCGGTATGTGCTGCAATTTACAACTAAACCTGTGTACATCATTTTGGGTGCAGAACACTCACAGGTGAGTGGAAGCCGCCGACGACCAGGCAGAAGAGAAAGCCGGGGTACATCTCCAGGCTGCAGAGACGAGGGACAAGAGCACGTTAACTAAGGTTAACTACTAACAACCGTCCCTTGACAAATGGAATCGTCCCGTATTCATAAACTAAAGTACACGTCCCGTATTGAGCTGAAAAGGGACGCACTTTGTCCCGTATTACTGTGAGAGTCAAAAAATAGTCATAAAATCCCAATGGAAAATGGCATTGAGCTGTTGAGTTATTTTTTCTGTTTTACTACAACTGTAGCCTACAGTCAGGGCCTCTCAGGCACAAATATGTTTACAAGTTTTCTACTGACTTTCTGTTTGCACTTTTGTTATTGCACTATTACAGAATGGATGTTCTGCTTTCTTTCTATTGTTTTATATTCATTCATACAATTTTAAGCTAAGCAGGACAGGTTTCTATTTAAAGGTATTGTGACATGAAAAACACATTTTTCTTGATTTTTTGTGTTTTGTTGGGTGTCTTGACATCAATTACACCCAAAAAACAACAAACTTTTAACATTCAGTGTATTGTGTGCTTTCTGGGATTTCCCGCACAATTATGCAAAAACGGCGCATCTGGTTTGGTGGCGGGCCGTTACGTATAGACCCGCTAAATCACCGCCCCCTCCACCCAGCTCCCTGCCTCCTCTCCTCTCCAGCGCACCATAAAGGCTGATTTATGGTTCCGCGTTACACCGACGCAGAGCCTACGGCGTAGGGTTACGCGGCGACGCGCACCGTACACTGAACCCTGCGGCGTAGGCTCTGCGTCGATTTAACGCGGAACCATAAATCAGGCTTAACACGGAGCTGTTTAGAGCCTCTTCTGTACTCATCACCGGAGGACAACTGCTAAAAAGACCCGCGGCCACTGACTGGACTTAAGATAAGGGGACACTGCTGCTTGCATGCCTTTATTTTTATGATTGTTTGCGGTGGACTGCTTCGCCCTGCTGCTTTTCCGTGCATGCTTCGCCTGTCGCTCCCGGCTTAACTCTCCGACGCCGCTGTTAGAAGGGCTGTAGTCGCCCTGTCTGGGCTGTGTGTGTGGGTGTTTGTGGTTCGGTGTGCGCGCGCGTGTGTGGAGATGCTGGTTAGAGTTAGGAGGAGGAGCGGGGCAATGATTGACAGGAAAGGGGGAAAAGGAAGCGTTTTTTACGGCGCAAAAAAACACTGTCATAAAAAGCCAGGAATGGAGTACTGGAGTGAAGTTTTTCTTGTTACACCCTTTTAGACACATTTGAGGGATGTTGGCCAAGACTTTTAATAGTGTTAAAAGCATGTTAAAAATGATGTCACAATACCTTTAAGAAAGATACTTATTTTATTCAGTCCATTTTCTTATTTTGTATTAAAGTGAATTGCTGGATAATAATTTGTTTTCCATGTGTTCATGGCATTCAAAAATATGCATCTAATTCAATTCAGGTTTGAATCAAATAGTTAAAAAATCGTTTCACTCAAAAAAAAAAAATGGGCTAAAAAAAAAAAAAAGATCACCACGCCAGGAAAGGTGAAGGCAACCGGGTTGGCCGGCCCTGCAGATGAGGGGTCTCTTACCCCTCGCAACCCTAACGTTGACCCTCACCTGCTGCTACTCTGTTCTCATGGAGGGAAACTGAGGGCAGCTTTTACACATACGTGTTCTGGTGAGCGCGCTGGATGCAGTTGAAGATCTGTCCATTCTCTGGGTCGTCACTGTACATCTGAGGGTACTGAAAGGCAGGGAGAGGTTGCTCAGAGCGGCTCTGGTTTTCCTCAAAGCTCAGGTTATAGTTCAGAGACGGCTGCTCACCTCCACCTTGTACTTCTTCCTGGCCTTCACCACTTTCATGGCCAGGTGTCCCACCATGAACATGCTGGCCGCGCCGGTCAGCACCACGTACCCATACTCTTTAGACAGCGTAACCATGGTGACACAACTGGAGGAGCACATGTTGGTCAGTCTATTACATCAAATATAACATAATACGGGGGGAAAAGCAGATATATGAGTAATAAAGCAAAAATCTCCCTGTTTTCTAGAATATGTCCCATAGGACAATATAAACAACACAGAGCAAGGAGGATATGGGCTCAAATTAATGCCATAAGTATTTTGTATCTGTAAATAAACTTTGTACTTGTAGAAATATTTTGTGCGTGTGCAAAAAATATTTGTACTTGCAAAAAATATTTGTACTTGTAGAAATATTTTGTGCGTGTGAAAAAAATATTTGTACTTGTAGAAATATTTTGTGCGTGTGCAAAAAATATTTGCACTTGCAAAAAAAATTTGGACTTGTAGATACAAAGCTACAAACTTTTTTTACAAAAGCTACAAACTTTTTACAAAGCTACAAACATTTTTTTACAAAAGCTACAAACTTTACAAAGCTACAAACTTTTTTTACAACTACGAGTTATGGCAGTGTTTTGACGTGCCAAAACTAACAGCCAATCAGCGATCTTTGGCACGGGTTTCAAAGGGTTTCTGGAGAGCCAATCAGATCATTGCATCGCCTACTGACGTCGCTGCCATATTGGATGTTCAAGACTGCGCTGTAAACTAATACAAGTAAATGGACTTATTTTCATAAAGCACCTTTCTACAAATAAATTTACGTTTTACGTCTCATTTATTCATTCACACACACACGGCAAAAATTAAGAACTTTATTGATCCCACATAGCAGTAATTCATGTTATATCAGCTATAGAGAACAAGGTAGTGCCGAAAAACAATATATATCCCCCCTCACAAAAATAGAGACATATTTTTTATCAACAAAACGAATAAAAAAAAATTCAAATAACAAAATAACATATTTGAACCATTTTTCAGACAATAAAATAACAATAACATAAAATGTAATATAATGTAATGTGTAAAGATGTAAAATATGCTTTGTTAATGAGAGAATATGTTTCTCTATTTTTCTTATTTTTGTGAGGGGGATATATATTGTTTTTCGGCACTACCTTGTTCTCTACAGCTGATATAACATGAATTACTCCTATGTGGGATCAATAAAGTTCTTAATTTTTGCAGTCTGAGAAAATTAAATATATTATATTTGGTGCCTAATTGTTTCCCAAGTATATTAGTGCGTGTGTGAATGAATAAATGAGACGTAAAACGTAAATTTATTTGTAGAAAGGTGCTTTATGAAAATAAGTCCATTTACTTGTATTAGTTTGCAGCGCAGTCTTGAACATCCAATATGGTGGCGACATCAGTAGGCGATGCAATGATCTGATTGGCTCTCCAGAAACCCTTTGAAACCCGTGCCAAAGATCGCTGATTGGCTGTTAGTTTTGGCACGTCAAAACACTGTCATAACTCGTAGTTGTAAAAAAAGTTTGTAGCTTTGTAAAGTTTGTAGCTTTTGTAAAAAAAAGTTTGTAGCTTTGTAAAAAGTTTGTAGCTTTTGTAAAAAAAGTTTGTAGCTTTGTATCTACAAGTACACATTTTTTTTGCAAGTGCAAATATTTTTTGCAGGTACAAATATTTTTTTCACACGCACAAAATATTTCTACAAGTACAAATATTTTTTTCACACGCACAAAATATTTCTACAAGTACAAATATTTTTTGCAAGTACAAATATTTTTTGCACACGCACAAAATATTTCTACAAGTACAAAGTTTATTTACAGATACAAAATACTTATGGCATTAATTTGAGCCCATAGGAGGGAGGTCAAAGTCAGGAGGATTACAGAAGCTGTTTTTTAACCACATGACAAGTTCAAGTTCAAGTTGACTTTATTAGTACCTGTAGGCAGAGGTTTCTTCAGTATTCACATTCATTACTCAGGTAAAAGTATAGATACTAGAGTTTAAAAATACTCCTGTAGAAGTTGAAGTATCAACTCGAGTTTTTTACTCAAGTAAAAGTATAAAAGTACTGGTTTCAAAACTACTTAAAGTATAAAAGTAAAAGTAATGTAAGGGAGAAAAAAGCCATTAAGGACAAAAGCCATTGAAAATGAATGCATCTTAGAATAATGCAAATATATTAAAGAACCATATATGTGTACTATTGAGCATTAACATGTGTTTCAGAGAGCAGCAGATATGATGACTAGTTGCCTATAAGTATTGTAATGGTGCAAAAAGTCAAACTTCAGAGGCATGTTATCATTTATCCTAACCTTTATTGGAATGTACATCCAAGTTTAGTTGCAGGGATCTGAGGGAACGGATGTAAGAACAAAACTGGACAAGAACATCTGAAACAACCACAACCAAAATTTACTCTATCCGGATGGAGCAATTTAACTGGATAGTTTTTTTTTAAAGGCCGAAATGAAATAGAGTAACGAGGCTGTTTTTAAAATGTAAGGAGTAAAAAGTACAGATAATTGCGTGAAAATGTAAGGAGTAAAAGTAAAAAGTAATCTGAAAAATAATTATTCCAGTGAAGTATAGATAACCAAAATTTCTACTTAAGTAAGGTAACAAAGTATTTGTACTTAGTTACTGTACACCTCTGCCTGTAGGTAGATTTCTTTTGCAGTAGATGGAAAAAGGCATCTCACACACAATCTTTACAGTCATTCATTTGACACAGGACAAATACAGAGAACAGGTTTACGACAGCACAAGACAGACATGGCAGGTAATCACAATGCTCACTGGACAGGATAAAAGTAGATGTATTGCCCAAGGCAAAGAACAATAAATAGAGGTAAAAGTAAGGCCAGGGTTTTCTAATAAATATAAATAAATAAGGTAAAAGCAGGATAGACCTCAGAAATAAATAAAAGATTTGTTTAAAAGAAAGACGGCATTAGGGACAAAGCTTTTACACCGATGAACAGCAGTTACCTGACAGTGCGAGGGAGTTGTTGGTATCTGTAAGTTTCCGGAGACGCAGCTGAACTTGCAGGAGCGTCCTTTATTTCCGAGTAGCAGCCTGCGTCATGACGTCACACGCACGGCGAGGGGGCGGGGCTTGTCGCTACCTGATTTGAGTCCCTCATATTTTTTCTCAAAAAATATGAACATATCTATGCATCTCTCTATATATGATCATATCTGAACACACACACTATATGCTATATACTACTCACAATAAGTTAGGGATATACCTATACATTTTTTCCAAGACAATCTAAGATTAAATAAAAAATAAATAAATAAATAAAATAGTCACACAATAAAATAATCACAGGCATTGACATTTTAAAACATAAATGGTTTCACATAAATAATTTATAGACTGATTTTCTTTTGATAGTACCTTTATAGATGTTATATAATTTTTTATTTCCTTTTTAAAACATATTATGGAGGGTTTGCTGTTTTTCCATTTATTTTTATGTATATCGTTTGTCCAAGTGGTGTTGCCGTATTTTGCTTTCCAAGATGGCCGACGATGTTGGACGTGACTGCGCATGTGTGACTCAAATAGGGTAGGGACTCAAATAAGGTAGTGACAGGGCTAACCTACGCTCCAGGAACGTCTTCAGTTTATGTCGTCGATAATATAATAGTGTTAGGCTGATTTATGGTTCCGCGTTACACCAACGCCAAAGGTATCTTTGCTCCCTTTGCTATCTGCCTTGAGGAAGGCCTACATGGCCAAAACATGTTGGCATTTTAACTTTTTCTAGGCATTTTAACTTTTTCTAAGCCATGATTTAATAAAGGCCTTTTATATTTTTCTAACTTCTTGAGTGCCTCGGTTTTTTCTTGTTTTTGAATCTTTTGGATCCCCATGCCGAAGAGCACCTGAAGTATACTCTTTTTTAAACCAAGCAGCACTCCATGCGTTTTGTAGTTGCCAAAATAATATCACGTTTGTGTTTTCTAGCACCTGGTGCAGCTACCAGTCAGCAGTCATGTGCCACTACACTAATACACTACTCTCATATCCTGTCATGAGCATGCTGTTCTGATGGGTATTGTAGCCTGCAACAATATACCGTAGTTTCCTTTGTTTTTATCTTCTCGTTTACTCCCTCACATTATATGTATCAAAATCAATGTGGATAAATTCAACCAACCATGGAAAAACCCATAGGTGACATTTACTAAGTTACAAACTCCTCCAATAAGGACGGATCCCAGGATCAGTGCATGTCCTCTTTAACTCACAGCTGTTAGAGGCTTCCGTCACTAGATGTCCTCAGAGGTTCACTGGACCGGCCTGAAACCACACAGCTGGAGGATATTTCTGGCATTTTTTATGGTCGTATACTCACCCAGGCAAGTTTGGTGTCATTTGGGCCCAATCTCAATACTCCCCCTACTTTTCTTCACTCACCCTTCTTTTCTCCACTCGCACTTCTTTTCTTCCCTAACCCCTAAAAAAGAAGGGGGAGATTTTAGGGCACTTGAAATCTAGGGCACTTGGCCCAGGTGCCTGTCCCATTTCTCCCCCTAACCCTCGTTTTCATCCCTACCCTGATCAGGAAGCCCAGAGCCAAAAGCTGTTTTAATTTCAGCTGTAGCGCTGTTAATATGGCACTTTATTAAGTTTTAATATTTTTTCAGGTATAAAGGTAACCTTAAGATCCCCAACCTGGGCTCAGTTTATCCAAATAACGCCTGTTAAGAAATTTGACCCGATGTTTTCGGAGATGATAAGAACCGCCGCCCCCGGGGAGCAGCCTCAGCTCACAGCCCGAGAACAGACGTATCCGCCGGGTCAAGCTGCTCCGTCGTCCCTGGAGAGAAACCTGCAGCTCTGTTGAGAATTACGCTGGCTGAAATAAATCATTTAGGAAGATGTTGGTTTAATAGATGAAATCTAACAGTTGTAGCTACGCCTGTTAAGAAATTTGCTCCGAAATTTAGAGATTTCTGTCTGCCGGCTCCGGAGTTTGGGTCCGCGTTAAATCGACGCAGAGCCTACGGCGTAGGTTACGGCGTACGGCGCGCGTCGCCGCGTACGGCGCGCGTCGCCGCGTACGGCGCGCGTCGCCGCGTAGGGCGCGCGTCGCCGCGTACGGCGCGCGTCGCCGCGTACATCGACGCAGACCTTACGGCGTAGGTTACGTAACCTACGCCGTAGGATCTGCGTTGGTGTAACGCGGAACCATAAATCCCTATATTCTGGCGTGATCTTCCGCAACTTTATCTGAAAGTGTGTAAATTACCCAGATAACAGCTGGATTACTTTGTGGTTTCTGAAAATTATTATATCAGAAACATCCAAAACAAATCTGACGGGTCACAGGATTATTTCTCTCTATTTCTCTGAGACGAGTCTGCCTGTTTGCCTTCGGTCGGCGAGTCAAATCGACGCAGAGCCTACGGCAAAAGCATTCTGGGAAATTTTCATACCCCCTCGCTTGCCAAGTCAGCATCTGAAATCCCTCGATTTGAAGGGGCTATTCTCAGCCCCTAGCCCTCATTATGCCCCTTCCCCCTAGGTGAAAAGAGGAATTGGGACACCACTACCTTCACGGGAACGCGCAAAAGTTAGGGTTAGTGAAGAAAACGAGGGCGAGGGGGAGTATTGGGACGCAGCCTTGGAGTCCTTCGGAACATATTAGGGGGTTTTTTGCGAGCCGCTTCTCCATATAACGGTAGTGAACGGGGCACCGCGGGACACAGACGATGCAGCGTCTAAATAACACATGATTGCCGCGAAACTCTTCATTTCTTTTATGAATCACTAGATCTGCTTCCAGGACCTGTTGTCTACATCCGGGGCTGTGTGTGTAACAAATAAATCAGTTTGTAAACAAGACCTCTGAACTCATGACGTCATCTCTGTGCGCGCACTCTGTCCTCCGTTCAGTGAGCTCTTCAGCCGTATACTCTGGCTCAAAACGGTAAGGACGTCCATCATATTCAAAGTCGTCGTCCACAACCTCAGAATTTGACAAATATTCAGACATGTTTCAAATAACTAACAGTAAACTACCAGTAGCGAACTCCAGTAAATGAAGAGTTTCGCGGCAATCATGTGTTATTTAGACGCTGCAACGTCTATGTCCCGCTGTGCCCCGTTCACTACCGTTATATGGAGAAGCGGCTCGCAAAAACCCCCTAATATCTTCCGAAGGACTCCAAATGACACCAAACTTGCCTGGGTGAGTATACGACCATAAAAAATGCCAGAAATAAGGTCCAGGTTGTAAAAAACCGAACTTTCCCTTTAAGGCCGTGTTCCATGCTTTGTGAGGAAAAGAAAGAAAGAAAAACTGGATTCATTTGATAATATACTTCCTTTATTTGGGAGTTTACAAAATGTATATTTGTCAGTTTAGTAAACGCCGAGGCAATGAACAGAAAGCAACATTTGAGTTTATAAACTCCGCTGTTTGTTTTATCTCAGACAAGGGTTTTAGGTTACCGTTTAACCGACATGATTCCACCTTCAGACCGAAACACACCAGGTAATCAATTACCTAAAACCCTCGTCTGAGATAAAGAAACAGCAGAGTTAATTATAAGCTGTAGCAGGGCGAGTGCTACCGGGGCCGACCGAAGGATGGAGAGACACAGAGTTTCGTGCAGACCCTTTTTATTCACCCAAATCACACGTGCAGAAGCACAGCATTAGACAGCTCCTCCGACAACCCCCTTCTGCTGTCCAGCTCTGCCTTATAAGGCAGGCAGGGTGGAGGCGCGGCAGCCACTCAGGTTGATGGGACACAGGTGCGCGTGTCCCATCAACCTCTCCACCCTGCCACATAAGCCAAGACCAAATGAACTACATTCAATCTTTTGATTTTACAATTTTCTCTACAGCAGCAAATAAGATTTGAAAATCATGTTGCCAAATGATCACGGCGTGGTTCCTATTCTTTAAAAAAAAAAGGTCAAACTCATAGCTGCTTTGGGAAGGCCGGTGAGTGAAAGTGCCACAACCAGTACTCCAAGTTCAGCCGTTCCTTTATATGGGAAACCAGTCGGACCACCTGACAACATAAACTCCTTCCGCTGGCCAGACATTAAGGTACAAACGTAGTTTACATTATTCTGTAGTTGCCATTGTTTTAAAGAGTAAATTCAGTGCTGATGTCTTGGTCCTACAAACTCCTCTGGATGGGACGGAAGGAGCCCATCCTCGGCCCGGTCCAGCCCAGCAGGTGGCGGCCAAAGTTCATGGTGGTCAGCATCATCCCAAAGATGGCCAAGTTGCCAAACAATCCCCTCATTCGTTTTTTGGGATCTTACGGAAAATAAAAATAAAAAGCAGGTGATGACAGTGTAGATAGGATGAGAGTAGGAGCAGTTAAATGTGAGTGGAACCTGATCTCACCTCCGGTGGAGTATCCGTGTGCGTACACCTCTCTGCCGATGATCCACACCATACCCAGCCCACTGATCAGACGCTGTGTTGGAAACACAAGTGAAGAGAAAACTAAATCAGTTCTGGCATGTGCTGCAATTTACAACTAAACCTGTGTACATCATTTTGGGTGCAGAACACTCACAGGTGAGTGGAAGCCGCCGACGACCAGGCAGAAGAGGAAGCCGGGATACATCTCCAGGCTGCAGAGACGAGGGACAAGAGCACGTTAACTAGGGTCGACAACCGTCCCTTGAAAAACGGAATCGTCCCGTATTTATAAACTAAAGTACTTGTCCCGTATTGAACTGAAAAAGGACGCACTTTGTCCCGTATTACTGTGAGAGTCAGAAAATAGTCATAAAATGCCAATGGAAAATGGCATTGAGCTGTTGAGTTCATAAGTTATTTTTTCTGTTTTACTACAACTGTAGCTACAGTCAGGGCCTTTGAGGCACAAATATGTTTACAAGTTTTCTACAGACTTGAATGAATTTCCCCTCGAGGGACAATAAAAATGACTCTGACTCTGACTTTCTGTTTTCACTTCTGTTATTGCACTAAAAATGTGCACTATTACAGAATGGATGTTCTGCTTTTTAAGCTAAGCAGGACAGGTTTCTATTTAAGAAAGATACTTATTTTATTCAGTCCATTTTCTTATTTTGTATAACAGTGAATTGCTGGATAATAATTTGTTTTCCATGTGTTCATGGCATTCAAAAATATGCATCTAATTCAATTCAGGTTTGAATCAAATAGTTAAAAAAAATCATTTCACTCACAAAAAAAGGGGCTAAAAAGATTCACCACACCTGGAAAGGTGAAAACAATCGGGTTGATGAGGTCCCTTATTTATTTTTGAGGGAGCTGGCAACCCTAATCAGAACTGAAAGTTACAATCGCTTATTGTATGCTCTTATTATAACAAATGCCACTCACAAAAAAATGGGCTTAAAAAAATAAAAAAATTAAAAAAATCACCATGCCATGAAAGGTGAAGGTAACCGGGTTGGCCGGCCCTGCTGATGAGGGGTCAACCCTAACGTCAACCCTCACCTGCTGCTACTCTGTTCTCATGGAGGGAAACTGAGCTTTTACACATACGTGTTCTGGTGAGCGCGCTGGATGCAGTTGAAGATCTGTCCATTCTCTGGGTCGTCACTGTACATCTGAGGGTACTGAAAGGCAGGGAGAGGTTGTTCGGAGCGGCTCTGGTTTTCCTGAAAGCTCAGGTTATAGTTCAGAGACGGCTGCTCACCTCCACCTTGTACTTCTTCCTGGCCTTCACCACTTTCATGGCCAGGTGTCCCACCATGAACATGCTGGCCGCGCCGGTCAGCACCACGTACCCATACTCTTTAGACAGCGTAACCATGGTGACACAACTGGAGGAGCACACGTTGGTCAGTCTATTACATTAAATATAACATCATACGGGGGGAAAAGCAGATATATGAGTAATAAAGCAAAAATCTCCCTGTTTTCTAGAATATGTCCCATAGGACAATATAAACAACACAGAGCAAGGAGGGAGGTCAAAGTCAGGAGGATTACAGGAGCTGTTTTTTAACCACATGACAAGTTCAAGTTCAAGTTGACTGTATTAGTACCTGTAGGCAGAGGTGTCTCCAGTATTTACACTCATTACTCAGGTTGAAGTATAGATACTAGAGTTTAAAAATACTCCTGTAGAAGTTGAAGTATCAACTCAAGTTTTTTACTCAAGTAAAAGTATAAAAGTACTGGTTTCAAAACTACTTAAAGTATAAAAGTAAAAGTAATGTAAGGGGGAAAAAAGCCATTAAGGACAAAAGCCATTGAAAATGAATGTATCTTAGTATAATGCAAATATATTAAAGAATCATATATGTGTACTATTGAGCATTAACATGTGTTTCAGAGAGCAGGAGATATGATGACTAGTTGCCTATAAGTATTGTAATGGTGCAAAAAGTCAAACTTCAGAGGCATGTTATCATTTATCCTAACCTTTATTGGAATGTACATCCAAGTTTAGTTGCAGGAATCTGAGGGAACGGATGTAAGAACAAAACTGGACAAGAACATCTGAAACAACCACAACCAAATTCACTCTATCCGGATGGAGCAATTTAACTGGATAGTTTTTGTTAAAGGCCGAAATGTAATAGAGTAACGAGGCTGTTTTTAAAGTGTAAGGAGTAAAAAGTACAGATAATTGCGTGAAAATGTAAGGAGTAAAAGTAAAAAGTCGTCTGAAAAATAATTACTCCAGTGAAGTATAGATAACCAAAATTTCTACTTAAGTAAGGTAACAAAGTATTTGTACTTCGTTACTTGACACCTCTGCCTGTAGGTAGATTTGTTTTGCAGTAGATGGAAAAAGGCATCTCACACACAATCTTTACAGTCATTCATTTGACACAGGACAAATACTGAGAACAGGTTTACGACAGCACAAGACAGACATGGCAGGTATCACAATGCTCACTGGACAGGATAAAAGTAGATGTATTGCACACAAGGCAAAGAACAATAAATAGAGGTAAAACCAAGGTCAGGGTTTTCTTATAAATATAAATAAATAAGGTAAACGCAGGATAGACCTGAGCAATAAATAAAAAGATTTGTTTAAAACAGAGACGGCATTAGGGACAAAGCATTTACACCGATGAAAAGCAGTTACCTGACAGTGCGAGGGAGTTGTTGGGATCAGTAAGTTTCCGGAGACGCAGCTGAACTTGCAGGAGCGTCCTTTATTTCCGAGTAGCAGCCTGCGTCATGACGTCACACGCACGGCGAGGGGGCGGGGCTAACCTACGCTCCAGGAACGTCTTCAGTTTATGTCGTCGATAATATAAGGCTGATTTATGGTTCCGCGTTACACCAACGTTACGTACCTTACGCCGTAAGGTACGCGGCGACGTGCACTGTACGGCGTAGGCTCTGCGTCGATTTAACGCAGAACCATAATTCAAGCTATACAGCTCATTTAGAGCATTTACTGAGCGCCGATAAGCATTAAATATTCCTCTTCAAACATTGTATCCCAACCCTATAATACTAAAGAGACTATATTCATTTTTATTTTACATTTATATGTTGGCACCTCCTCCTCCTCCGTACGTCAGTCTTCCTGTTTAGTTTATCGATCCAGTTCAAACATCCGTGAGGATGTTTATATTTTTCTCTAAGTTACAATGGAAATTAACAAAGCCGACACACGTATTCTATTTGAAAAACGTTTTTTCATTGTAATGTTAAAATACAGATACAGACACGGGTTTGGTCTCTGGATGTGATCATCACTGACATTTTCCAGCAGACTTGATCCATATTTATATTAATAGAGGAACGCACAGAAGCTTATATTAATAGATTTATATTCATTTATAATACATATATATACATTTATATTAATAGAGGAACGCACAGAGGCTTATATGAATATATATATATATATATATATATATATATATATATATATATATATATATATATATATATATATATATATATATATATATATATATATATATATATATATATGTATATATATATATATGTATATATATATATATATATATATGTATGTATATATATATATATATATATATATATATATATATATATATATATATATATATATATATATATATATATATATATATATATTAATAGAGGAACGCACAGAGGCTTATATTAATAGATAATACATATATTCAATACATATATATATATATATATATATATATATATATATATATATATATATATACATATACATTTATATTAATATTATATTAATAGAGGAACGCATAGAGGCTTATATTATTAGATTTATATTAATTTATAATACATACATACATACATACATATATATATAGATATATATATAGATAGATAGATAGATAGATAGATAGATAGATAGATAGATAGATAGATAGATAGATAGATAGATAGATAGATAGATAGATAGATAGATAGATAGATAGATAGATAGATAGATAGATAGATAGATAGATAGATAGATAGATAGATAGATAGATAGATAGATAGATAGATTTTCTAACACACGTTTGACCCGGTTTCTGGTCTACAAGCTTTAATCTCTGTCAAATATGTGACTATTTGAAATTTAAAATTCAACTTCAGCTAATATTTACCATGAAAATGTCCCAGTTTCAACGTCTGATTTGTTGTTTATGTTCTACTTGAAATCAAACATGAGTTCATGTTTGTAACTTATGTTTTAACCAGCGTCACAACAATGTCAGACTTGTATTTTTATTCTCCTGCTGCCTGAAACAATAGTTAAACAGCATGCACAGATCAGCTCATATTCATATTTTGTTTTTGCCGTGTCATACAGTGTCATTTAATTTAACATTCCAAATGTTGCCCCACACGTTCAAACATGTGAAGGGTATCAAAAACAAAAGTATGTGGACGTAGATGTGGTAGATCACAGTCAAGAAAGTAATATCACGTTTGTGTTTTCTAGCACCTGGTGCAGCTACCAGTCAGCAGTCATGTGACCTAAAAACCATGGTTTCCAGGACTGGCTTTTCACCTTTTCCTACTTGTAAGGGACACTATGGGACTGATTAAGTAATGATTAATAATTTAGTTAATAAACAGCTACAAATGGGTAATGACGGTTTCATCATAATTCATAAGGTTTACATTGGTCTAAAATGCATAATTTAACAATGTGTGCATGATAAAGTCTTTTCTATGTTTTGTATTCTAGGTTGTGATGTTACTGTAATTTTGTGACTGTGGTTTGATGTAAGGAGAAGTTAAGTTTAAGTTTCACTTTCAGTTTGAGTCACAAGTCACAGCCTTTTGACCTTTTGACTTTAATGTTTTCAAGTAAACTTTTAAAAGCCAAGGAAAATAGAGTTTTTGTGGACTGACTCAAAAGGTGGTACAAATAAGAGTGAACAGAGTGCCACTACACTACTCTCATATCCTGTCATGAGCATGCTGTTCTGATGGGTATTGTAGCCTGTAACAATATACAGTAGTTCCCTTTGTTTTTATCTTCTCGTTTACTCCCTCACATTATATGTATGTATCAAAATCAATGTGGATAAATTCAACCAACCATGGAAAAACCCATAGGCAACATTTACTAAGTTACAAACTACTCCAATAAGGACGGATCACAGGATCAGTGCATGGCCTCTTTAACTCACAGCTTTTAGAGGCTTCCGTCACTAGATGTCCTCAGAGCTTCACTGGACCGGCCTGAAACCAGACAGCTGTGGGGACTGGCTCAGTCCACACGTCACTCCACACAGAGTAAACACACAGTTAAATCTCATTTTGTGGATGTTTGTGTGTGTATGAGAGAGAGAGAGAGGCAGTCGAGGCTTGGTCTGAGTGGAGTAGCTTGTTAGATGTTTGCTTGGTGGTTATTTCTTTCACGGACTTGTCAGCAGCACATCTGTCCTCGTCCTCCTATGCCGCCTCCTCCTCCTCCTCCTCCTCCTCCTCCTCCTCCTCCTCCTCCTCCATTAGACTGAGTCTGATTCAGCACTTCAACACCTACACACAGAACCAAGAATAGACTCGGGACTCCACACTGAGACTGAGTGAAATTAGGAGAAAATCAAATGAAAACCGAGGCCCAGGACAGTCCTCGTCCACGTCGCCTTGTCCCTTCTTTTGCTGCTTTGAAGTTTGGAGGTAGAATTATTTTTTTCTTTTTTAAAGATTTGTTTATTCAAAAAGAAATCCTGTACAGCATTGCTCACAGTAGAGTACAATACAAATATCTTTTTTATAACCCCCCAAAAAAGTAACATATATATATATATATATATATATATATATATAACATATTATAAAGTTTAAAAAAAAGAACAAAAAACTGTAATAAACAATATTACCCCAAAAGAAATAAAATAAAATAATTGAAAAACTAGAAAAAAGCACCCCTTCCTCCCCTACATAGCCACATGGAATCGCCTTGAACCCCCCTCCCTAGTGATGCTCAACAGGAAGGCAAATTCAAAACCAAGAAACCAAGAAAACAATTCAGCTAGCATGAGAGGATGGGTACATACTGAAAAACTAGTACTTGATGGGTTCAATCAGGAGGAACTAACTCGTTGAAATGGTTTATAAAGGGCTGACATATGTCATAGAATTTCTTCCTTGAGCCTCTCATAGTATATTTTATTTTCTCCATTTTCAAAAAGAACATGACATCCTTAACCCTATGGAAGGGCTCTTGGTGGACTTCCAGTGTAGCAGTATTACACGTCTGGCTAATAGAGAAGTAGATGGAGTAGAGGAGATGGAATTCTTACCGACCAAAAATGTTACTGCAAATGCTTGGGAATGTGACGTGATGAGAGCAATATGGATGCTGGTATCAGCTGCACCTGCACTACTGAGCTCCATGCACCTGGGGAATGAAGATGGGGGGGCGTGCACCCACAAATCTAGTCCAAACAAAGTGGATAATATGTGTCTGGGTTTATGGCAGCAGCCTTTTGCAGACAAATGCCAGATCCATGCGGACCTCTAAGAGCCACCACATGTGGACACCGCTGCCCTCCGTGTGTCATGGTAGTTTGTCATCTTTGCTTCCCGCTCACTCAAGAAACCAGTCTGGCCTCTGGCAGGAGGGTCCCCCCTTATGATCCAGGTCCAGGTCCTGGTCCAGGTTTCTTCCCCCCTTATGATCCAGGTCCTGGTCCAGGTTTCTTCCTCCTAAAGGGGTTTTTCTTGCCACTGTTTGGCTTAAGATTTTTCTCCCACTATGGGAGTTTTTACCTGCCATTGTTTGTTATGTTTATGTAATAATTGTTCGGGGGTTTATGTTCTGGGTCTCTGGAAAGATCCTAGAGACAACTTTTGTTGTATTAGACGCTATATAAATAAAATTGAATTGAAAAATTTAATTCAAGAGCGAGAGATGACTCCACAGCTCCCCCACCCCTATTGGCCGCACAGTTCAACCCCAACACACACACACACACACACGCGCGCGCGCGCACGCACGCACGCACGCACGCACGCACGCACGCACGCACGCACGCACGCACGCACGCACGCACGCACACACACACACACACACACACACACACACACACACACACACACATAGCTGATATGCACTCCCGACTTTCCTGGTTCACAGTTCAAGTTAAACTAAGCTACAACATCCTGATGTTCTTTAGAAACATCATATTCAACTCAGAGACCTGAATATTTTTTCTACCAATTACTAAATACTAGAGACAGACATAACCATTACACCAGAAATGTCAGCTCTGGATACCTGATACCTCCAACTCCCAGAACTAATCTACTCAGACACTCAGTTATTGTCAGGATCCTGTTTTATTTTGAAGCCCGTGTCTTTGTGTTTAAGTTCTGTCTTGACTTTCCTGTGTCCCATCTGCCCTGATTGTCTGCACCTGTGTCTCGTTAACCCTTCTGTATATCTGGTCTTGTCTCTCCCCTGCTCCCTGCTGGTCTGTACTGTTTCCTCCCTCCATGTTTCCACAGTCAGGTTTTTGTAATTTTTGGATTCTTGTTCATGTTTTGGCTTTTGTATCCTGCTCAGCAAAGTTTTTGGTTTTCTTTGAGTTAATAAATCACGTTTTTTGGGATGTCTCCGTTTTTGGGAACTCCTGGCTCCTGCTCTCCTGCATCTGGGTCCTCACTACAACCTCCCTGACAGAACGGACCAGCCAGCATGGACCCAACGGGAGAACGTTTTTTGCCTTTTGGCAATATGTGTACCGGGAGGCAGAACTCTCGATTCCTGGTTGGCAGGAGGTAGAAACCGTACGGAGCAGCAAGGAGCAAGGGAAAGACAAGACTAGATATACACAAGGGTTAAAGGTATAGTCTGTGATCGTATTCAAAAACATTTATTGTTATACTGGGTGAAATGGTCCTTCCATCCTGAGAGTAGCCAGTGAATAATGTTTTTCGAAAAAGGAAAGAAAAAAATCCGACCTCTCCGAATCGCAAGGATTGGTCAGAGGACCAGAGGATTGGCAGGGGGGAAAGAACCAATCAGATGCCTTCATTTTAAGTCCTGCCCACGCCCCCCTCTGTCCCATGCGCGCACTCGTCACGTTGAATGTAACGGCTCGCCCTGCTAAAAAAAGAAAGCCAAAGTGCAATTCTGTGGCGCAGGTTGTCCACTACTGGGGGTCTGCCACGGTCCGTGGGGTCCGTGGGGATGGAGGCGTCTCCATCCCGGCGAGGGCGGAGAGCGCCGGTGGTGGTGCGCTGCGGTGCCGTGCAGGCTCTGGAGGCACAGCTACGCCGTAGGCTCCGCCGTAGCCTACGGCGTAGGGTACGCAGCGACGCGCACCATTCTGCTTTGGTGTAACGCGGAACCATAAATCAGCTTCAGTGTGTGCTCTGTGTGCTGTTCTGAACTTCTCTGTTGTCTCATTTTGCTGGGACGTCGGGTCCCTCCGCCGAGACACAACTTTTGCGGTATGCGTTCATTGTTGTGTCTAAAAATGATGCGAAGTGCCCACCCAATCAGAAACGGTACAGATATTCTGTGATATTTTTTTATATTTATAAAAAAATTAAATTATAAAAAAAATAAAGTATCCCCATAACTTTGATTGGGTGGGTAGGACGCATGTTTGGGTGGGCACAGCCCACCCCTGCCCCCCTAAAACCAGCCTCGCTTACAGGAGAATGAGACATGGGGTAGTTTTGTTGAAAATGTGCTGTCCAAAAACTCGACTCCTGCAAATGCGCGTTCCCCAAAGTTTGTGGGGGCGTGGCTTTGGACGGAGCGCTGACGGGAGGGGGAGGAGGGGGCGGGGCTTAGAGGAGGTGCCACTTTCAAATCTTGCTAGCTCTCCAACATTACAGACTATACATTTAAGGCTCACCTAATGCTGCACCAGCAAGGCTTGTGCGAGCCCTATTGAAATCGCAACAATTATTATTCTTATTTTATCCGAAAACAATTGCATTTTTGAAACGCATAACTTACTTGAAAAGTTGTGAAACTTGGCACGCACGTCCCATGTGGCGAAAAATTACGGATTCTAATAGTGTCAAAAATGGGCGTGGCCTAATGGCTCAACAGCGCCCCCTAGAAAACTGTGTGCCTCAAGCCCTACGATACGGTTTGACATATATGCACAAAAATCGCTACACACCTGCATCATGTCGCAACTTTAAGAAAAGTCTCTTGGCGCCATGGCCGAAACAGAACAGGAAGTCAGCCATTTTCAATTAATCGTGTAATTTTGGCGCAATTTATGCCATTGTCACGTGACGTACTTCCAAGAACTCCTCCTAGCAGGATCGTCCGTTCGATATAAAACTCGCTCAGGAGACACAAACGTCGTTAACGATGAAAAGTTATCAAAATCGTGAGTTTTCGTGAAATGGCGTGGACGCTAGACAGGAAGTGATACTAGTAGCTGATTGGTCGATATTTGACATAAAGAGTCGTGGGTGGTGTCATCGGACTTGGTTTTAAGTCCTTGAGCATAATTGGTGAAAATTGCACGCGCGAGGGCCCGTTCATCACTGCTTGCAGCTTTAATTGATATTGAAATGAATAGAATTAATAAAATGATAGCAGTGACTGAAAAATATAATACTAATGTATGGTATTATTAGTGCTAGTGTATTAGTATATTTATAGTGTTAATATATTATATTATGCATATCAGTGGTGTAAAGTAACGAAGTACAAGTACTTCGTTATTGTACTTAAGTAAGATTTTTGAGAATTTGTACTTTTATTGATACTTTGATTTTTCTGTACTTTTACTTTTACTTCGTTACATTTTCAAGGAAAAAAATCGTACTTTTAATCCGCTATATTTAAAATTGGACACGTCGTTACTCGCTACAAATTAAAGAACAGCACAGCGGGGGCTGATTTATGGTTCCGCGTTACACCGCCGTAGCCTACGGCGTAAGGTATGCGTCGATTTAACGCGGAACCATAAGGCGGACGGGAAGGAAGGGGGGCGCGTGAATATACCGAGAAGGAGCCGCAGCTCCCGGGAGAGTTGCGCCGCAGAGGCGGGCCGGAAGGCCGGAGGAACCGCCGTCGCGTCGAGTACCGATGAGGACTGAAGCCTGAATTATGGTTCTGCGTTAAATCGACGCAGAGCCTCGCCGTAGGGTACGGGCCCTGCGTTGGTGGACGCGGAACCATAAATCAGCCTTGAGCGGCAGCCGACACGTGTCCATGCGCACCATTTTTTGAATCCACCCCTTCTAAGGTGGTTTTGGCATTTAAAAGTTCAAAAGTCTCATCCTTTATCAGCTGGGGTTGCTTAATGTTGTCACTGCATACTACAGGCTGGGGGTGGACCTGTCAGCGGGGCCAATGGGGTACAGCAGCAGTGATGAGCAAAGGGAGAAATTAAAATGGGGTAATGGAAACAAACGCTAAAGGGGTCAGAATAATATCACCATTATTTAGAGTTGTAAGCAAATTCTTGGATTCTTCATTTCTTTCCAATCCTTTTCAAAAATAATTATGTACTTTGAATTTTGTACTTTGTACTTTGTACTTTTGTACTTAAGTACATTTTACACCATGTACTTTTGGTACTTTATTATATTTAAGTTGAGGTACTTTTATACTTTTACTTAAGTAATGTTCTTAATGGGTACTTTTTACTTTTACTTAAGTAATTTTCAAGCAGAAAATTTGTACTTTTACTTAAGTACAATATTTTTGTACTTTTTCCACCTCTGATGCATATATAACGTGTGTGTGTGTGTGTGTGTGTAGGTGTATTATTGTTGTTGTTATTGTTTTTAGTTATGTATGTATTTATGCCTTAGATGTTATAATTTATGTAATATTTTATGTACAAATCTGCCTTTCGCTGCCGTCTGGGGGACAATAAACACACACACACACACACACACACACACACACACACACACACACACACACACACACACACACACACACACACACACACACACACATGGATCAGTCTCATAGCAGCGTGTTAGAGGAACCACTGGCTCCAGTCATCGCTGCTGAACACAGGTCGGACCAGGAGGAGCTTTCATCAGAATAAACTCACATCTCTGGAGCAGAGCGCGTCGCATCCAGAGATGGAAAACACCGATCCGTTACGCGTGCGTGTCCCCGGCGAGCGCGAGGTCTGACCTCGCTGGAAAAAGCTTTTCCGTGACAAACTAGTGGATGTTTCAACGAGGCATGTGTTTGCAGCGCTGACTGTGAGCGGCCGGGGCGGATGAAGCCGCGGCGGCGCCATGCGTCCTCCCGCCCCGCTGCTGCTGCTGCTGCTGCTGCTCCTGGCCGCCGCCGGGGTCAGCGCCGCGGCCCCCGGCCTGGCCCCCGACCTGCTGGCCCCGGGCTGCCCGGACAGGTGCGTGTGCGACGACCAGCTGGTGGTGCAGTGCGCCGGGCAGCACCTCACCCGCTTCCCCGCAGACCTGCCGCTGGCCACCCGGCAGCTCATCCTCTCCAACAACCGGCTGGCGGAGCTGCCGCCGCTGCAGCTCAACTACCTGTCCGACCTGGTGTACCTGGACTGCAGCAACAACTCCCTGCAGGACATCTCCGAGTCTACATTTGGGAATTTACGCAAGCTGGCGTACTTGGACCTGTCCTTCAACGCCCTGACCCGGGTCGGGGACAGGACGTTCGGGCCCCTGGCCAGCCTGGTGATGCTGAGGATGACGGACAACCCGGGGCTGTGGGAGCTGCACGGGGACGCGCTGGCGGAGAACGAGGCGCTGCAGGTGCTGGACGTGAGCAGGAACAACCTGACCGGCCTGAACGTCAGCGCGCTGCGGGCGCTGCCCGCGCTGCGCTCCCTGGGGCTGGCCGGGAACCCCTGGAGCTGCGGCTGCGCCGGCCAGGACCTCGGCCTCTGGGTGGCCCTGGAGACATACAAGTTCCAGGGTACCGCCACTCACTTGTTATAGTTAGTCCTGATGTTAGACTTTACTACGGAAGAGTATCAGGGCCAGGCAAGAGAAAAATAATATTTTAGAGGAGGAAGATTTTTTTTTTTCATTATGCACTTCGAGAAAAAAGTCGAAATGTTGAGAAAAAGTCGAAATGTCGAGAAAAAAGTCGAAATGTTGAGAAAAAAGTCGAATTGTCGAGATTAATGTTGAAGTACAATATCGAGAAAAAAGTCGAAATGTCGAGAAAAATGTAAAGATTTCGTGAATAAAGTTGAAATTTTTAGAATAAACGCTGAATTTGGACTCTATTCACGAAATTTTGACTTTATTCTTGAAATTGTATTTCAACATTAATCTCGACATTTCGGCTTTTTTCTCGAAGTGCACAATAAAAAAAAATCTTATAATATCTAATACTTTTTTATTATTATGGCCATGCAGGAGAAAAAATATTTGAGAGGGTAAGATTTTTTTGTTATCGTGCACTTCCAGAAAAAAGTTGAAATGTCGAGAAAAAAGTTGAAATGTGGAGTTTAATGTTGAAATACAATTTCAAGAATAAAGTCGAAATTTCGCTTTTTTTCTCAACATTTCAACTTTATTCACGAAATTTCGCCTTTTTTCTCAACATTTCAACTTTATTCACAAAATTTTGACTTTTTTCTCAACATTTCGACTTCTTTCTCAAGTTTTCAAATTTTTTCTCGACATTTCGACTTTTTTTCTCGAAGTGCATAATAAAATAAGAAAAAAAAATCTTCCTCCTCTAAAATATTATTTTTATTTTTCTCCTGCCTGGCCCTAATACTCTTCCGCACTTTACAATCATTAAAACCTTCTAACTTATTCTGCTTTAGTTCCCAGGGCCCATGCACAAATGGCCAGTCGCATTAAATGCAGCCACGCTCCAGTTATTCGCTAATTATAATGTCCAGTTACATAAATGTTTTTCTTTTCATAAAAACAAAAACAAAACGAAACACAACCACCTACTAAGCTCTTTTGATTCATTTGGAGGGTCTTTGAAAACCTGACATTGGCTGCCAGGGCAAATAAAATAATGATATCCTTATTTACTCCACTCCTCCAGTGTCTGGAATTAAAACAGATGTACTGTGACGTATACAAAAGCATGAGGGTCTGACCATTGCGTATCAAGAGTTAATCAGATTTCCTCAGTTTAGCCATGCATGATGGGACACGTATAATCACGTTGTACTCAACTGTGATGTCACAGACCCAGATCAGAATCACCAGCCTCCACTGTTTTCCTTTTTTTCAAGCCAACTGGACATCATGTTGCATTTGTTGCACATCAACTGGGCGTAAAGCTGCTATGAATATACATGAATTATTGAAAAGGGAGCGCTCTGTCTTCTTTTTCCACTTATTATTATTAGTAGTAGATGTAAGTGTTGTAGTGGTACATTTGCTCTGATTTTAATTGACAGCGATATGCGAAAAACCCTCAAATGGGACACTCTCTAATTTTTGTCGAAAATCTAAATCCAAAACAGCTGGAAACAGCTGTTTCCGTCGGCAGCAATGTGAGGCATTTTAAAGGCATGTTCATGTTCAAATTATCTTGAGTTTTATAGCATCGAATGTTGTCAAGTAGCTTTGTCAAAAACCCAATTGGCTCACTAAATGAGACATTTCCGGACTCAGGCCACATAATGATGGGGAGGAAGAGTGGCTGTAAAATGACTCATCATGGAAATAATGAAGTAAAGTGCAAGAACACGTCATCATCATCAAGTCAATGTACTCACAGTTCATCTCCACAACTGCACATCCTTTTTCATTTGAAATTATATTCACTTTAAAGTGGCACAAGACATTTTATTTATGTTAAAATAATATTTGATCACTTTTAAGAAGCGACTTGTTCCGTCTCCCATCCCTGGTGTCTGCAAAAACAGCCAGGAAACGTTTGACTCCCATCCATATGGACTCCTGCGACAACTGCATGTCACATCTCCCTGTCAGTCATCCACAAAGATGACACTGATGATAGGGCGACAGCCGACCTGATCATAGAGGCGGCTAAAAGGTTCAAGACGGGAGAGAAAAGGAGAGGGACTGCATGACTAAGAGGCCAAACAAAGCTATTGTAGAGATGCACCGATCAGGATTTTGAGGGCCGATCACCGATCACTGATCTCCAAAATCAGTATCTGCCGATACCAATATTGCCGATCATCACCGATCACCAATCACAGCGTGAAATCCATAAATTCGTCAATATTGTTGTCTCATGTACACGACACTGACATTGTATTATTAGGTATAAAAATTAGGAGATAAGAAAGTATGATGAATTGACTGTTTTATTTCAATCTGAGGCAATGAGCAATATTTCACCCTCTAGAGACTCTTAGAGATGATTTAGACCCGGCTTACAAAGAGTTAAGTGTAGTTTAGCTTCCGCTTTCCTGTGGTAATAATTATGTACAACATGTACAACACACACAACAGCAGACATGTCACTCTCTAAAAGTTGATACAAGTTGTAAACTATAAACCTTAGTTTTCCTGTGGAAAGAGGAATTAAATCTTAGAATAAAAATTAATTATGAATTATTAAGCTTTGTGAAAAATTTTGCGGTAGCTTCCGCCGCGTGTGAGGAAACTCTTGTGAGTGAAGCAAAACTCTTCACACTAGAACTCCAGATGTCACTCGTGAAGCGACTGACGCGACTGTCGTCCTGAGTCAGGATTAAGGGTTGGATGTGACTGTATATAGTCTGGTAAAACTCCGGCGGTCATTTATCAGTGAAATATTTACGACACTGCAGCGCGTAACGACGTGTTTAAACCCGACGTCTTCTACAACAGAAAGCGGCTGATGAGCAAAGCTTATGAATTAATTACCTTACGATGTCATTTTTTATTTTTCTTGCTGTCGTTTATTGGTCTCTGTTACTTTCAGGTGAGTTAGCGGCGTTGCTCCTTTTCTTTCTCTGCGTTAGCGGCAGACAACTTTGGCAACTCAATATACTGCTTTGTGTGAAAAACTTTCAAATGTCTTATCGGCTTCATTGTGTTGAAATTCCTTTGTAACATTCCTCCCCGGGGTATCTCCTTTGGACACAATTTGCAAACTGCAAATTTGTTGTTCTTTTCGGACATTGTAAAACTCCATACCAGCTCCTTGGGACAGCTCGGTATGAGATGTGGAAACGCAGGCGCGAGCAGCGGTTTGTTGTCGTAAACGTCATCAGATCAGCCTGCTTTGAACTACCATATTTTCCGCACTATAAGGCGCACCGCATTATAAGGCGCACTAAATCTATGGTAAAATACCATACTATAGTGTCTGGGGTTGAGTTACGTATCTACCTGATGGAGCTGCGCTACAGGAAATGCTACAAAATCCTACAGCAAATGCAAAAAAAAACAAGAAGAAAAGTACCGTATGTCAAACTTTATTAACAAAATAAAAACCAGCTTTGCTCCGGCTCGTCAAAGTCACCATTATGCGAGTCAGCGTCGCTGCTGTTGTCTTGAACGTCTGTGACGATTCCTGACGTTTTTAGCGCCGTTACTTCGGCGACACCAACTACATTACCCACAATCCCCCTGACTACAGTAACAGAAATTACCGTAATGATCATATATAAGGCGCACTGCATTATAAGGCGCACTGCCGGTTTTTGAGAACATTAAAGGCTTTTAGGTGCGCCTTGTGGTGTGGAAAATACGGTATTATTTTCCAATCTCTGATCAAAACCGATAGGGGCAATATCGGGCCGATACCGATTGGTTGCCGATCGATCGGTGCATCTCTAGGCTATTGTTGGACAGTGTACTTTTTACATTTGGAGGACGGTTGCTTTATGTCTTTACGTCTCGTCATGCACATGAGTGTGGCTGTTGTCTGGATCCCTCTCCCATCACATCACGTCTGTTAGGCCAGAAACACGTGCAGCACGCTGTCTGTCCTCTCCCACAAGTGAGATGAGTTCCAGCGTCCCGCCGGCACATGCACGGACTCAGCCCGGCCGTCTGCAGCTAAGTCTGCGCCTCTTTCTCGTGTTTCAGCGGGACGAGACGCAGGTGACAGCAGTGGAGTGGAACCGTACAGGATTTCCAATAACGCAGCCACTGAAAGAGTATATCTTCAAGCAGCTCCGCTCATTAATTGGGCTTTGTGTTCTGCGAGTCTTGGAGTGAAACACAAGAGTCTTTCATCTTTAAATCAGGAATAAATGCGTATTCCATGCAGCTGCTGGCGCACAGAGCTGCATGTGTGATTAATGAATCATCACAGCGCCATCAAATATGGATCCCCCATTGTTATTTAACTCCCAGCCTAAAAGATCAGTCTGTTCTTACGTAATATCTTTTACTTGAACTTGTAACGCACGTGTCACCATGCAAAAGGGCGACTGCTATTTATAGTGTACTTACTGAGCAGGGAGCCCGTCATGATTCTAACACCAAACCTAATATACTATCAGCATGTTTGCAAACAGAAAAAGGCCTCCCCTGCTTGCTCCTCTTCCACACGTGTAAATAGAAACACACACTAAATTCACACACTACGATCCACCGCGGTCCCTGCGAAGCTTAAGCTGAGTCTCAAACAAGTCCTGCTGGAGATGCCCTATATTTTTCTTCTGCTCATCGCTTTGTGAAAAGCTTAATTTGGATCCGAGCTTCTTCCAATGACAGCTGTGAGGAGGGGAGGAGGATGTGCACTCTCTCCCTGCACACTGGGGCCATCGTTTTCAAGAGCATGACAGCACACACAAAAGCTCCGTCTCTGTTAAACACTTTCTTTCACCACGTTTAAACGCACACCAGCACAGATCCGAACCCATAAGCCATTGATTAGCGTGATGGGAAGGAGAATTAGACTTTTGCCTGCAGGTTCTGCCTCTGAAAGCCTTGTTATCTCTCTGCCTGAGTCCCACCTGGTTCAGGCGACGCAGCTCTCTGGTCTCCTCGGTTTAGAAACCACAGCTGCAGCGAGCAAGTGAATGAGAGTGAGAAATAAAGCCCCGGGTAGGAACCAACAGATTCTCCTCTGTCTCGCCTTCCTTGCCAGATTAGCACTCTCTAAAATGTTATATAAGTAGAGTGTCTCGAAATAGAGCGCATTGGGATGGGGGAAGCAGAGAGGGAAAGCCCTGCTCTCCGATGCCAGTCCCTGCGAGGGATGAGTCCGTGGAGCCAGAGGGGTTTCCTACGGGACTGGGAGGAGTACGTGTATCAGCATGTGTCCACGCATGTTTGCAGACTCTGCAAGTACACAGAGGTTGGAAGTTCACTTCTCACAGACGTTGTGCATGCACATACAGTTTTGTGAGTGTGCGCTTGCATAGCCGGAGGTTACTGGCATATTGTGTGAACAGAGTGCACACACAGCAGTTGTTGTCCTCATGGAGGGAGATCAGCCAAACACAACACTCCACCCTCGTATTCTTTAACTAGCTCATTAGATGTTTGAGCCACAGAAGCAATCTCACAGGATAACAGAGATCAAGACACAGAATGAATAAAAATATCAGGAAAATTACATTTTCATTGTTCAGTTAAATTAAAACTGTCAAGTGATTTGACTGAAAGCAAAAGTGTGTTCCTGTCACCTTCACTTTTATTTGAATATCCCCTTTTAATACCAAAAGTCACATGAAGGCATATAAGGCAAATCATTTTAAAGTAGCTCCAGATAAATCCAGTGAGTTTGTTTTATCCATCCATCCATCCATCCACCACTTATCCGTTCCCGGGTCGCGGGGGCAGCAGCCTCAGCAGGGATGCCCAGACTTCCTTTACCCCAGACACTTCCTCCAGCTCTTCCTCCAGCTCCTCCGAGGGGAGTCTGAGGCGTTCCCAGGCCAGCCGAGAGACATAGTCTCTCCAGCGTGTCCTGGGTCTTCCCCGGGGTCTCCTCCCGGTGGGACATGCCTGGAACACCTCCCTAGGGAGGCGTCCAGGAGGATCCGGTACAGATGCCCAAGTCACCTCAGCTGACTCCTCTCAATGTGAAGGAGTAGCGGCTCAACTCCGAGCTCCTCCCGGGTGCCGAACTCCTCACCCTATCTCTAAGGGAGCGTCCAGCCACCCTGCGGAGGAAACTCATCTCGGCCGCTTGTATCCGCGATCTCGTCCTTTCCGTCACTACCCAAAGTTCATGACCATAGGTGAGGGTAGGGGCGTAGATTGACCGGTAAATCGAGAGCTTCGCCTTTCGACTCAGTTCCTTCTTCACCACGACGGTCCGGTACATCGACCGCATAACTGCGGACGCTGCACCGATCCGTCTGTCAATCTCACGCTCCATTGTTCCCTCACTCGTGAACAAGACCCCGAGATACTGGAACTCCTCCACCTGAGGCAGGACTTCTCCACCCACCCGGAGAAGGCACGCCACCCTTTCCCGGTGGAGAACCATGGCCTCGGTCTTGGAGGTGCTGATTCTCATCCCTGCCGCGTCGCACTCGGCCTCAAACCGCCCCAGCACATGCTGAAGGTCCCGCTCCGATGAAGCCAACAGGACAACATCATCTGCAAAAAGCAGAGATGAAATCCTGTGGTTCCCAAACCGGATCCCCTACGGCCCCTGGCTGCGCCTAGAAATCCTGTCCATAAAAATTATGAACAGGACCGGTGACAAAGGGCAGCCCTGCCGGAGTCCAACATGCACCGGGAACAAGTCTGATCTACTGCCGGCAATGCGAACCAGACTCCTGCTTCGATCATACAGAGACCGGACAGCCCTTAGTAGAGGGCCCCGGACTCTATACTCACTGAGCACCCCCCACAGAATGGCACGAGGGACCCGGTCAAATGGCTTCTCCAGATCCACAAAGCACATGTAGACTGGTTCGGCAAATTCCCACGAACCCTCGAGCACCCTGCGGAGGGTATAGAGCTGGTCCAGTGTTCCACGACCGGGACGAAAACCGCATTGTTCCTCCTGAATCCGAGGTTCGACTATCGGCCGTAATCTCCTTTCCAGTACCCTGGAGTAGACTTTCCCGGTGAGGCTGAGAAGTGTGATCCCCCTATAGTTGGAACACACTCTCCGGTCCCCCTTTTTAAACAGAGGGACCACCACCCCGGTTTGCCACTCCAGCGGTACTGTCCCCTTCCTCCATGCGATGTCGCAGAGGCGTGTCAACCAAGACAGCCCTACGACATCCAGAGACTTGAGGTACTCAGGGTGAATCTCATCCACCCCCGGTGCCCGGCCACTGAGGAGCTTACGAACCACCTCAGTGACCTCGGCTTGGGTGATGGATGAGCGTGCCCCAGAGTCCCCACTCTCTGCTTCCTCAGTTTAAGGCATGTCAGTCGGGTTAAGGAGATCCTCGAAGTATTCCTTCCACCGTCCGACGATATCCCCAGTCGCGGTCAACAGCTCCCCACCCACACCATAAACGGTGTTGGCAGAGTACTGCTTCCCCCTTCTGAGGCGCCGAACGGTCCTCCAGAATTTCATCGAGGCCGACCGAAAGTCTTCCTCCATGGCCTCCCCGAACTCCTCCCAGACCCGGGTTTTTGCCTCCAGGACCGCCCGAGCCGCGGCTCGCTTGGCCTGCCGGTACCCATCTACTGCGTCAGGAGTCCCACCGGCCAACATAGCCCGGAAGGGACTCCTTCTTCAGTCTGACGGCATCCTGTACTTCCGGTGTCCACCACCGGGGTCTAGGATTGCCACCACGACAGGCACCGGAGACCTTGCGACCACAACTTCGAGCCGCCGCATTGACAATGGAGGCAGAGAACATGGTCCACTCGGACTCAATGTCCCCCGCCTCCCCCGGGATATGAGAGAAGCTCTCCCGGAGGTGGGAGTTGAAGATGTCCCTGACAGAGGGCTCAGCCAGACGTTCCCAACAGACACTCACAATCCGTTTGGGTCTGCCCGGTCTGTCCAACCTCCTCCTCCGCCAGCGCATCCAACTCACCACCAGGTGGTGATCAGTTGACAGCTCAGCCCCTCTCTTCACCCGAGTGTCCAAGACATGCGGCTGAAGGTCAGATGAAACGACAACAAAGTCGATCATTGACCTCCGGCCTAGGGTGTCCTGGTGCCACGTGCACTGATGGACACCCTTATGCTTGAACATGGTGTTCATTATGGACAAACTGCGACTAACACAGAAGTCCAACAACAAAACACCGCTCGGGTTCAGATCGGGGAGGCCGTTCCTCCCAATCACGCCTCTCCAGGTATCACTGTCATTGCCCACGTGAGCGTTGAAGTCCCCCAGTAGAACAATGGAGTCCCCAGTTGGAGCACTATCAAGTACCCCTCCCAGGGACTCCAAGAAGGCCGGGTACTCCGCACTGCCGTTTGGCCCGTAGGCACAAACAACAGTGAGAGACCTTTTCCCGACCCGAAGGCGCAAGGAAGCGACCCTCTCGTTCACTGGGGTGAACTCCAACACATGGCGACTGAGCTGAGGGGCTATAACCAAGCCCACACCAGCCCGCCGCCTCTCACCCTGGGCAACTCCAGAGTAGTGGAGGGTCCAGCCCCTTTCAAGGAGCTGGGTTCCAGAGTCCAAGCTATGTGTGGAGGTGAGCCCGACTATCTCTAGCCGATATCTCTCAACCTCACGCACAAGCTCCGGCTCCTTCCCCCCCAGCGAGGTGACATTCCATGTCCCCACTGTGAGGGTTTTGGTCCAGGGATTGGGTCGTCGAGGCACCCCGCCACAACTGTTACCCAGTCCACATGGCACCGGCCTGCCATGGTCCTTCCTGCGGGAGGTGGGCCTACGGGAAGGCGGGCCCACGTCGCTGTTTCGGGCTGAGCCCGGCCGGGTCCCACGTGGGACCCGGCCACCAGGCGCTCGCCAGCGAGCCCCAACCCCAGGCCTGGCTCCAGGGCGGGGCCCCGGTGATGCCGATCCGGGCGATGTAACGGTCCTTGTTTTTCTTCTTCTCATGGTAGGCTTGTGTACCGCTCTTAGTCTGGCCCGTCACCCAGGACCTGTTTGCCATGGGAGACCCTACCAGGGGCGTAAGTGCCCCCAACAACATAGCTCCTAGGATCACTCGGGCACACAAACCCCTCCACCACAGTAAGGTGGCGGTTCAAGGAGGGTTGAGGGTGAGTTTGTTTTAATCCGTTTAAAATCCAGGTTATTCCTACGGAAGAGTATTAGGGCCAGGCAGGAGAAAAATGTTGAGAAAAAAGTCAAAACTTTGTGAATAAAGTTGAAATGTTGAGAAAAAAGGCGAAATTTCGACTTTATTCTTGAAATTGTATAACAACTTTAATCTCGACATTTCGACTTTTTTCTCGAAGTGCACAATAAAAAAAATCTTCCCCTCGCAAATATTTTCTCTCCTCCATGGCCCTAATACTCTTTCGTATTATTCCACTTTATTCCAGTAACTGTATTCACATAAGGCAAGTTCTTTAAAAGCAATGAAGAAAGCCTACAGGCTGCAGTGACTCTTGGCTGTGACTCTCTCCTGCATGTGCAGAGGGAAGTGGATTACAGTTGGAGAGACATTACCAGCTTTTAACTTCAAGATGGGCGGGTGGACGACAAACAGCTCCAATCACCACCATGCTGGTGCTTAATATTGTCTTTTAATATATTTGAAACCTCCAAGTAGTTCTGCAGAAGGGATGTTCTGATAAAAAGTTAACCTTTAAATTTAACCAAGAAAAAAATGGTTGGGTCCCTCTGATCTACACCGCAAAATCAGCCCCTCTATGAGCATGAATGTAGTTAAAATTATCTTATTTTGAGCAAGACATCTCTGCCCATTTTACCCATTTGGTGTAAATGAAAGTTTTTCTTGACTAGAATTCTTAAAACTAGCAAAATAGTCCAAAGTAGTCTTTGATTTTTTGTTGAAACAAGTTGTTTTGTTCTTACTTGAGTTTTTGAAGTGTAAATGATGGAAGATCATTTTGGGCCTGTGATCAAGATATTGTGAGTGCAGTTACGCATTTATCTTAACACTTAGGAAATAAAAAAACAAATTAAAGCTGCAAGCAGTGATGAACGGTCCTCCACCCTTGTGCACATTCAGGCTGCAGTGGAAGCGCTTATTTGACTTCATGTAGATTCTTCAGGACTGGACATTTAGCAGATGACACCAGCCACAACTCTCTATACCAAACCATTCAAAAGTTATGGCAGAAAGTAGGAACTATCAGATATCGACCACTCAGAAAAGGGGCGGGGCTAATTCATGCCAATTAAGGTCAAGGACTCAAAACCATGGCCGATGACACCACCCACGAGTCTTTATGTCAAACCATTCAAAAGTTATGGCAGAAAGTAGGAACTATCAAATATGGACCAATCAGATGAAGGGGGGGCGCGCCTTTTGGTGTCTATCGTCGCCACGGTAACGCTTTTGACTGAGAAAAGTAATGCACGTTGTCGCAGGATGGAGACGCACATTTTGATGTATAACACACCTGGGTGCACGTTACAGTTCGGGCGAAGAAGCGGCTGAAGAAATGGCATAAATTGCGGCAAAATTACACGATTAATTCAAAATGGCCGACTTCCTGTTCGGTTTCGGCCATGGCACCAAGAGACTTTTCTTTAAGTTGCGACATGATACAGGTGTGTACCGATTTTCGTGCATGTACGTCAAACCGTATCGTGGGGCTTGAGGCACGAAGTTTTCAAGGGGGCGCTGTTGAGCCATTAGGCCACGCCCATTAATGCAAACCATTAAATATCAAATTTTTCGCCAGGCCTGGCTTGCGTGCAAAATTTGGTGACTTTTGGGGCACGTTTAGGGGGAAAAAAAGGCCCTCCTTTCATCGGAAGAAAAACGAGAAAAAAATAAAATAATAATTCCTAGATACAACAGGGCCTTCGCACTGAAGGTGCTCGGGCCCTAATAATCAGCATGAAATAGTAATATTTTTGAGCCACTAAGGCATCGGGTGCCAGCAGGTAAATGTGGATGACCGTGTCACAGAGGGCATCCAACACCAAACCCATGCCCCGTCCATATGCAGAACACAAAAATCCCCCCCTTTTTCAAGTCTTTCAACTGCATAATACAAGAAGAATATTCTGCTGTGCGCTCCCGATATATCTTGTAGGTAGCGGGAAGTTGAAGCAGTACGTTTCCTCTGCTCCACATGTGAGCACCAGCTATTATTTCAGGGGACAACATGCTGGTGATTTGGGAGTGTATTTTTAAAGCTGCTGATGCTGAAATGGGGTTCTGAAAATCTGTTCCCTTTGGAGAAACCTACAAGCCTTTGATGTCTCCCAGTTTGAATTCTTCCTGAAGACAAAACCTTTGGAAAAAAAAGAAAACAGACAGCAATTAAAAACACCGGCTGTGTAGAAAGGCAACGTCTGGTTTGTGCTGGGCGCAGCGAGAGACTCGGCCGACTTCAGAGCTGTTTCCTGAAACGTGGCTCTCTCTCGTCAGCTGTTGCAGAGCTCAGCACCATCAGGAGCTGGACTTCATTTACACCGACAGTCCTTTGAATTCAATCCTGTTCTCTTGAAGAGAGGGATCTTAACATGCTGGTTGTATCTGTAGGTTTCAGCAGGTCTTAGTTGTACTCATACCTCGTGCCTGAAGATGAAAAACCTTATTATCTGCGTTTTTAGGCAGACACTCACTAATCCTGCGTTCGGGGAAAAGAGGGTTTATGAATAATGCATGCACGATGTCTCTTCTCTTCTCTTCTCTTCTGCATCACATGACTGAAAACATCTATTAAAACTAAGTGCTGTTTTGTGTCAAAGTTTATTTAGCTGTCTGTTACGTGCCAGTGGAATGTTTTCCGAACATTTGAAAGAAGACGTATTTTGACCTTTTTCCAGAGGTTTTAACGAAATGTTTGCGACAATTTTGGTCAAAAAAGATTTCCAACCAGTTTTTATAGTTCTGCTCAAAGCCGGCAGTTTTAGGGGATGCAGTCAGCCACTTGATGCCACTCCACCTCCTTCTTCCACTTGAAAACAGTGTTGCAGCTTTGTGCTGCCCACTACCGAACTGCAGCAAATGCAATATGATTTGGAGTTGAGTGACTATAAAAAAGGTTCGGGTGCCTGTTTTATTTGGATCTGGATCTGTGATATTATGTACCCTGTAAATTTAAACTGCTCAGTTAATAATTGATGACCAGACATGACCAAGAGTTAGTGCTGCCATGCAGTTATACATGTGTGGTATCATGGTTGAAACTCACTATGCGACTTTTTGGAGGCAATATCTTACTGCTTTGCAGCTAAAATTGACCAGTGATGTCTTTGCCTAAGTTTTCCTCACTCACCCACTCTCACAATACTCTCCAGTCTCCATGCACGTTTGCACCTACATTGGTATCTCTGGCAGGGAGGATTCATCTCAGTGGTCAAATATATTGACATTCATAGTTGTTCTCATGGTCTAGGATTTCTGTTGGGGTTTTGGCGTTCCTTTCTTGTGCTTTACTTGGTACTTTAGGTTTGGTTTCTTATTTGTTCCCTGTTTTATTTTGAAAAGCATTGTCCTTGTGTGTTTAGTTCTTGTGTGACTTCCTTTTCTAATGAGTCTCATGCAGAATTAGATCCGTTGCAGTTCCTCCACTGGCCGCTAGAGGCTCCCAAAGCGAGTCCGTCTCCATTGACTTCCATGTTAAAATGTCCGATTTTAGAACAGAAATAAACATATTTACAGCCTTGGTTGAAAAACAAACGTTTTGGTGTCAATCGTTTGATCTACAATCAGGACAACTGGCAACAATGATTGATTGACAGTTGGCTCAGCCAATGGCTAGCTGTTATCACTTCCTCATCCATAGTCGTCATGCTACTGTGCTTAGCAAGCAACCAAGTTTGAATTAACCCAGCCTCTGGTAAACACCAGAGTCTGTCTGTTAACTTTCTGATTCATTTGTGCTCTGGCGTTTTCAGTCTTGTTTGCGCCTTTTTCAGTTGGAGGTCTTTTTGAATTGATTTTTTATTACCTGCCCTTTATAACCTGCCCTACCTGCCTTTTGTTTGAACGACTTTCTTTGCAACTCTGACAGACTTGTGATCTCCTGCATTTAGGTCCTGTAAACTCACCTTATGACATGCATGTGATCGGAAAAATAATAGGCCGCCATTTACTGCAATATTGTCTTTATTTTGGTGGTACTGATATCGTACATGCCAATATTGCAAGAACCATAGTTACAGATATTTTCTAAAAAAACACTTTCTCTCAAACCATGAGAAACAATATTCAGCGATCACAAGAAATAAAGATTGATCAGCTGTAGATTTTTTCACTTCATTTCACCAGACTTTAATTCACATGCCTAATGTTTCCATATATGTGGTGTTGTTTTCTTTCTTTCTTCCTTTCTTCGAAAGTTACATACAGTACAGACCAAAAGTTTGGACACACTTTCTCATTCAAACAAATGGGGAAGTGTGTCCAAACTTTTGGTCTGTACTGTATGAGTTTTAAAATAGTCTTTCTTTGCATGAGAGCACTTTGCATTCAGATTTGTGGGGTACTGTGACATCATAGATCCAGATTAGAGTAGGCTTGCCCGGCCTCTCCATGCTGATCACTTCCCAACCTCCCAACGTTCCCTGTTGGAAGTGGGCGAGTGTCTGACTCCAGCCCCTAACACTGCCTGACACGAGCTGAACCAGCAATTGAACGATGTTGGTTCAGAACACAAGGTTGTTCCGCTGTCAAAAAAAGCAGCAGGGAGCCTTTTGCAGGTCCAAATAGTAGGCCTGAGAGTATTCTACCAGTGTTAAGTAAATTAATGGGGAAAATAATATGTAAGCAAATTCAACGTTACTTTGAAGAGAACAGCATCCACTCTGAGAGTCAACATGCTTATAAACCAAGCTATTCCACAAGCACAGCACTAACATCAATAACTGAAAATTGGCTTAAATTGTCAGGGTTTGACTCTTCCCCCCAGTCTTTGAGTTTCTGTTTTGCCCCGCCTGTGTCCCATCTGCCCTGATTGTCCTGCGTCTCGCTGTCTCTCGTTATCCCCTGTGTATATCTGGTCTTGTCATTCCCTTGCTCCTCGTGGTTCCATACTGTGCTTCCCTCCATGTTTCCTGTTTTTGCTCCAGCTTTTGATCCCTGTTTCTGTTTTTTGATCCTGCCAAGCAGCGCTTTTGGTTTTCGGTTCTTGCCTTTTCTGGAATAAACCCTGTTTTTTGTTGAACTCCTGCCTCGCTCTCCTGCATCTGGGTCCTCAGCACACCAGCCTGACAGCAGGCCTGACCTAAATATATTGACAGGAAGGCTATGGTTGGTGCTGTGCTTTTGGATTTTAGCGCTGCATTTGATATCATTGGTCATGAATTACTACTCAAGAAACTTTTTGCATATAAGTTTAAAGCACAAGCTATTAAATTTATGAACAGTTATTTGGTTAATAAAAAAGCAATGTGTAATGTTTAATGGCAGCCTTTCAGATATGTTAACCTCTCAATGTGGCGTCCCCCAAGGGAGTTGCCTAGGTCCATTGCTCTATTCTATATTTGTAAATGATTTACCACATGTACTAAAAAGTGTCCTGGATAAAAGTTGACCAACGGCTGGCGTGGAGCCTGGTAAGATTTTGTTTCAACATCTGGAATATTGGTAAACCTATCAATGTGTCATCACATCTAAAACCCATCAATACTCAACATGGCTCTGCAACCAGATCTGTTCCTGGTGTTACTTTCCTCTACCAAGAACCAACGCACTAAAGAGGCTACAATGTATATATAATAGAGCAGTAACATACTGGAATAAGCTTCCACCACATTTAACCATGATCAACAATAAAGCTAGATTCAAAAATAAATTAAGAAAAGCAGTACTTAGCAAGGAAGTCAGTTTTAGTTAGTTGGTTTATTCTGAAATTCTTGTTTTATTCTGAAATTCTGAGTGTGTAAAATGGAATATTTTTTGTTGTTTGGTTCTGGCTGGTTTCAACAATTTAAGGGTTGAATTCCATCACATCTCAGATAATCTTTGTTTAGATTTAGTTATGTTTTAATTGTAAGGATTGTATTTTATTGTTTTATGTGCAATGTTGGACCCCAGGAAGAATAGTCTTCACTGAAGTGAGGACTAATGGGGATCTAAATAAATAAATAAAACAATTTAACAATTTGTAGAAAAAAGAAGAAAAATCCAAGACACTCTTCTTCAAATATAAAAAGCCTTTATTTAAAATGGCTATTTCATGTAGAAGATTAAAAAAGTGAGTTACAGCCCACGCCTTTGGGCCACAGCCTTCTTCAGGGTGAAACACTCAACACGCTGATTCTCCTTAACCCTAGTGCTGTCTTTGAGTCAAGGAAGGAGGAAGAGAAGAAGGAAGGAAGGAAGGAAGGAAGGAAGGAAGGAAGGAAGGAAGGAAGGAAGGAAGGAAGGAAGGAAGGAAGGAAGGAAGGAAGGAAGGAAGGAAGGAAGGAAGGAAGGAAGGAAGGAAGGAAGGAAGGAAGGAAGGAAGGAAGGAAGGGAGAAAAGAAGGAAGGAAGGAAGGAAGGGAGAAAAGAAGGAAGGAAGGAAGGAAAGATGGAAGGAAGGAAGGAAGGAAGGAAGGAAGGAAGGAAGAAAGGAAGGAAGGAAGGAAGGGAGAAAAGAAGGAAGGAAGGAAGGGAGAAAAGAAGGAAGGAAGGAAGGAAGGGAGAAAAGAAGGAAGGAAGGAAGGAAGGAAGGAAGGAAGGAAGGAAGGAAGGAAGGAAGGAAGGAAGGAAGGAAGGAAGGAAGGAAGGAAGGAAGGGAAGGAAAGAAGAAAGAAAGAAAGGAGAAAAGAAGGATGGAAGGAAAGAAGGAAAGAAAGAAAGAAGGAAGGCAGGGAGAAAGGAAGGAAGGAAGGGAGGATGGAAGGAAGGGAGAAAAGAGGAAGGAAAGAAGGAAGGAAGGAAGGAAGGAAGGAAGGAAGGAAGGAAGGAAGGAAGGAAGGAAGGAAGGAAGGAAGGGAAAAAAGAAGGAAGGAAGGAAGAAAACAAGGAAAGAAGGAAGGAAGGAAGGAAGGAAGGAAGGAAGGAAGGAAGGAAGGAAGGAAGGAAGGAAGGAAGGAAGGAAGAAAACAAGGAAAGAAGGAAGGAAGGGAGAAAAGAGGAAGGGAGAAGGAAGGAGAGAGCAGGAGGAAAGAAGGTAGGAGAATTAGGTCGTTTTGACCCGAAGACAGTACAAGGGTTAAATGGGATGATTGAAATCCCCGGGGTAGGTGGGAGGACAAATGTAAACACGAGGAATAACAGATAATGAAATCAATGTCTTCATTTCATTTCATTAACAATTTGTAGATTGTAAAATGTAAGCAGCAATAACCTTGAAACTTTATAGTTAGGAAAGACCCGGTTGTCAGTGTTTTTGTTTGCTGATATATTGACTTGTCTCCTGATTAATCCCGGTCTTAACTTGTGGCTGTGTCTCTGCGTGACAGATGAGGGCCAGACGGTGTGCGGCTCGCCCGCTGACATGCAAGGCCTCCGCCTGGGAGAGATGGGCATCCAGTTACGGACGTTATGTCACCAGACTCTGGGCTCCTGGGATTACATTTTCTTTGTTGTCATTGGCTTTGTCATTTTCGCCGCTGGCACCGTGTCAGCCTGGATGATGGGCATCGTCATGGTGCTGTACGAGCGCTACGTCAAGAAGAAAGACGAGCAGCTCGGCGCCGACAATGACGAAGAAAGCAATGAGCTGGTTCACAGGCCGAGAGCCAGAACAGACCGTGACAACCGGAGCTTAATAACCTCACATACTGTTTAAAGAAACTAATCCCAGCCCACCCCCTCCTGTGGAGTCCCACAGTGCCTCCATGACTGGAACCTAAGAGAGAGACTCCATCAACCTGAGTCTGTTTAAAAGACTCAAGTCTCAGACCGGAAGTGGGAATCAACAGAGATGAGGAATGTGTTTCTGCTCATTTGTTCTTGCCTTTTAGGTGACGTTTCTACGGAAGAGTATTAGGGCCAGGCAGGAGAAAAATACAAATATTTTAGAGGAGGAAGATTTTTTTTCATTATGCACTTCAAGAAAAAAGTCGAAATGTCGAGAAAAAAGTTGAAATGTCGAGATTAATGTTGAAATACAATTTCAAGAAAAAAGTCAAAATTTCATGAATAAAGTTGAAATGTTGAGAAAAAAGGCGAAATTTCGACTTTATTCTTGAAATTGTATTATTCTAGACATTTCGACTTTTGTGAATAAAGTCGAAATGTCGAGAAAAAAGTCAAAATGTCGAGATTAATGTTGAAGTACAATTTTGAGAAAAAAGTCGAAATGTTGAGAAAAAAGTCAAAATTTTGTGAATAAAGTTGAAATGTTGAGAAAAAAGTCAAAATGTTGAGAAAAAAGTCGAAATGCCGAGAAAAAAGTTGAAATGTCGAGATTAATGTTGAAGTACAATTTCGAGAAAAAAGTCAAAATGTTGAGAAAAAAGTCAAAATTTCGTGAATAAAGTTGAAATTTCTACTTTATTCTAGAAATTTTGACTTTATTCTTGAAATTGTATTTCAACATTATTATTGACATTTCGACTTTTTTCTCAAAATTGTATTTCAACATTAATCTTGACATTTCGACTTTTTTCTCGACATTTTGACTTTTTTCTCAAAATGCACAATAAAAAAAAATCTTCCCCTCTCAAATATTTTTTCTCCTGCATGGCCCTAATATTTTCACATTTTGTAATGTCCATAGTAAAAGTCCCCAAAGCTGGGCAGCACATATGCAAGTGTATGTGTATGTTGCTGTTTTCTGTGTCGTGTTTGAGTCAGACGTGCTCACGTTGGCGCATAAAAGCAGTTTATGTCAGTAAAACTGGTTTTCTCTAAGGCAGCTAGCTAAACACGTTCTTCAAGTCAAATTTCTGACTCTTTACACATTTGTAATCTCGTTTTCGTACTTTCATGTTAAAGAAAAAACCTGATTTATTTTTCTCCCAGCACGTGTTGTTATCCCGCCCACTTCTGCAGGGCCTGCTTTGGGCTCACTGGTCAGTTTGAAAGGTTGGAGTGCGACAAAACTGACAAAAACCAGGCGCTTGGCGGTACACGTGTTTCACTGTGATGTCGCTAAACCTGCGCTCCACATGAGCTCAGAGCTCGTTTTCCGAGCCGTTTTCCAAGTTCTGAAGTGACAAATGGATCCAGCGCTCCCCAATATCACACTTCCAACTTGGAGGAGCTCAGAGGGCATTGAGTTCGGTAATCAAGATGTGAACGTAAAAGCTGCAGTTTAATGCTTTTTTTCAGCACTTTTGTGGTTCACGTGTCAGAGTTAGTTATGCGTGGCACATGTAAAGGCCTGCAGGCCTTTACATGTGCGAAAAAACTGCAGAACGCGGCACCAGAGGTCACAGGACGCATGCAGATAAAATACACCCAACTTGGTGTTTACAAGTTTTTAACGGATCCAACAGTCAGACTTGCAAAAGTAAGAGTAGCTCAGTATAAATGAAGGGAAACAAACATGGATGAAGAACAAGGCATTTTAGCAGCAGGGTTTTATTGTGGGAGGATATAAATCTCTCTCGGTGTTGACTTTGGACTTTCTAGCTCTGCCATCACATAATTAACATGTAATAGGACTTACATGCAATAAAAAAGCAGACGGCACACTGGAAAATCCAAAAACCACAACATGACATCTCATTTTTATTATGAAACCAATCTGGACAAGGGCCAGCCTGTTGTTTAGAAACCACGATATAAATCGGTTTGATAAAGAAAAAGAAAAACTGACCTTTTTTTTAAGCTAAACACAGTGAAAAGTTATGAGATACGTCCGGGAAGAAAGAGAGAAGCCATGAAACGCACCACGCTGTGGTCTGATTAAACTGCAGCGTGAGCAAATGAGATTCCTTTCATGTCACGTACTCATGGAGGAATATTCGGTGTTGCTCCACAGCGTGACGTGTGATTGGACGAGGGATAAGTACGTGCTGGATCCATCTGGCACGAACCAATTATAACAACTCTGGAGTCATTTATGTTGTTGAACTGAAACACCTCCTGAAACCACCTGTTCATTTCTTTTTAAACCTTTTTAAGCGGAAATACTCTCTCTTAATGTGTGGGATATTAAAGTCATTCTTCCCGCTGAGTGAGTGAGCATCCGAGGGAACCCTCACATGCAACCTCCGTTTCATCCACAGCAGTACTCGAGTTGTAAAAAAACTATTTTATCATATGGGGACAGATAATTTGTGCTGATTACAAATAATATATTACAAATAATAGCACTGACCAAAACAACTGCAGGAATGACATAGCAACAGTTAAATGCAGCCTTCTGTAAGCTTTAAATATCCACTGGGCTTACATCAAATACATCATAACACAACAATAAAAAACACTTTTCTGAACTTATCAATATGACTCTGTCCTTTACAGGATAAGTAAAATGGATCACTGCAAAAAACTCAAAATCTTAACAATATTTGTCTTATTTCTAGTTAAAATGTCTCATTTTAGTAAAACAATCTCATTACATTTAAAACAACACTCATCACCGGAAAAAACAACAATTTTCACCTGTTTCAAGTAGATTTTCACTTGAAATAAGTAGAAAAATCTGCCAGTGGAACAAGATTTTTTTGCTTGTAATAAGAAGATAAATCTTGTCCCACTGGCAGATTTTCCTACTTATTTCAAGTGAAAATTTACTTAAAACAGGTGAAAATTGTCAAATAAGTTATTTTTCTGGTGTTATTTTTCTGCTGATGACTCTAAATGTTGAAATAGCAGTAATTACACATTCATTGATGAAATGATATAAGGGATGGAAAGGGGGGATGGCCGTTTTACAGGGGGGAGGATTTGGACCGTTTTTATTTCAGGGAGGGATGTCATCCCCCCTCATCCCCCCTCAACTCCAGTACTGATCCACAGTGACCAGCACTTTTAGTTTTGTTTCCTGAAGCTACTTAAATGAACAGCCTAATATAGTTGCACGTCCACACTAATGATACAATGCTTTGTGCTTTTATTTGGTTTGTACATTTCAACAGCACATGTGATCACAGCTGCAAGCAGAAGAGGTTGTTAATGTGTCAGTGGCTAAAGAGAGATGACTTTGGTTTGTTGGCGTGCTCTTGTTCCTCATCTCCTAACGTTCCACTCTGTTACAGCTCTGAACACGTCAGGCCAGTGGCGTAGGCAGAAATATTTGGTTGGGTGGGCCAGGACAAAAATGCTAGGCCATATTTTCCCAGAAAAAGCGGATTTATAAAAAAAAAAATCTGTCTGTTTGTCATGTTTTCTGCTTAAAAGTTTTTTTATTTTATTTTGGATCGGGATGGATTTCGAACCCAATCGTTGCTCGTGCCTCGTGCAGTAAACGTGGGGTAACGACGAGAGATTAACACCTCACGACGAGCTCCCGATCACGAATCGTGAGGTCGCAAGAAAATCAAGCATGTTTGAAATCCTGGTCGCTCCTCGTGAAGGAATCGCACAGTTGAAGCAGCTGCGACCCGATTTGATCATCCTTTCACAGAGAGCATGTGCAATCTCTGATGTCACGTCAAAAACTATTTGTAGTTTAAGTGTTGCAAATTCACATTACAAATCATGTTTTAATAACAGAAAAAAAGACCGCATTTCCACGTACGGTGCGCGTCGCCGCATACCCTATGCCGTAGGCTCTGCGTTGGTGTAACGCGGAACCATAAATCAGCCTTTAGTGTGTGCTCTGTGTGCTGTTCTGAACACTTCCCTCCGCCGAGACACAACTTTTGCGGTATGCGTTCATTGTTGTGTCTAAAAATGATGCGCAGTGCCCACCCAATCAGAAACAGTACAGATATTTGGGGATTTTTTTTATATATATAAAAAAAAAATTATTATAAAAAAAATAAAGGATCCCCATAACCTTTGATCAGGTGGGCAGGACGCACGTTTGGGTTGGAACAGCCCACTCCTGCCCCAAAACCGGCCTTGAGTTCCAGTAACAGAGGTCCGACGGGAGGATTATGAACGTATAGTGTTAGCAGACGGGTCACATCAGAGCATCGGGTCGTACAGTGTGAAACCATAAATCGTGGGCTGCCAACTTTTGAACTCAGCGATCTAGTCGTGCAGTGTGAGATGGGGCTGAATCAAACGATTTAAAATATCGCACAGTGTATGCCCAGCTTAATGGAAATGCATCCCTTCAAATGTGAAGTCATTATTATTATGTGGTCAATTCTTTTGAGTGGGCCTATGAGAGGTGTGGTGTTGCTGCACGATAGTTTTCATAAGAGCAGTTAACCACATCCGTCTCCGTGGGACCTCCACGGTAGCACCAAGCAGAGCTGCTGCCTCCATGTGAAACTAAAAATGTGTTTTCACTCAGAATGAACTTCTGTCATGCAGCCGTGCGTGTAGCTGTACCTACGTTAGCTTTCCAACGCACACGGGAGTCAGTCGGTGCGCAGCTGTGGTTTTGTCCTGAAAGATTAGCCCCTTCAGCTACGAGCCCATGGAACACGAGCCCAGGAACACGAGCCCAGGAACACGCTACTGTTCAGGCTTTTGTGCTCAGTTTCTCCAGCATTTACCTGAAACACCGAGCTCCAGCGGCTCATCTCTCTATCTGCAGTGACCGGGAGGTAAACGGGACGTTGTTACAGGTGATTTCTGCTTCGTACATTCTTTACTGGGGGGATGGTTTGACTGCAGCGTCCTGTATACCCATCACAGTGAACTAATCCCAACAATCAATGCAATTATTACAATAAACTAAAGATTGTAAATGTAACCACTGGAAACTATCTGCTCACTTCACAGATCCAGTCCTGGTATTTGCAGCGTTACATTTTTAGGTTTTTACCTACAACATAAAAGCAACAATACGTATTAGGGCCAGGCCAGGATTTTTTTTTTCATTATGCACTTCGAGAAAAAAGTCGAAATGTCGAGATTAATGTTGAAGTAGAATTTCGAGAAAAAGTTGAAATGTCGAGAAAAAAAGTCAAAATGTTGAGAAAAAAGTCTAAATTTCGAGAAAAAAGTCGAAATGTTGAGAAAAAAGTCGAAATTTCGTGGATAAAGTCGAAATGTCGAGATTAATGTTGAAGTTGAATTTCGAGAAAAAAGTCGAAATGTTGAGAAAAGTTGAAATGTTGAGAAAAAAGGCAAAATTTCGACTCTATTCTCGACATTTTCGACTTTATTCTTGAAATTGTATTTCAACATTAATGTCAACATTTCGACTTTTTTCTCGAAGTGCACCATAAAAAAAAATCTTCCTCAAATATTTTTTCTCCTGCATGGCCTGCACTGACTCAGTTTTTTTTTTTACATCCAGATGATTTATTCCAGCTCCTGAAATGCCACCAAATGTTTGAGTGTTGAAGCTGGACAAACTAACAGAACTTAGTACATTTACAGCTGTTAATACTTTGGGGGAATCGTTGTTGGGCAGTGACTTTATGATTTTATGCAAGAGCATCATCAAAGAATCGGGTTCCTCGTTATGGAGACTTAACTGAAGACGATTTCAGTTGTTTTTAAGTTCATTTGTGAGCCTAATTGTATTTTTCTACTCTTGATGAGTGTGATTGGTTTGTGCCTGGTGATGGATCTGCATCACCGGTCAGCACCAGTCTAAAGGACACAGCTTTTACCTTGGCTGTTTTTATTTCTTTCTTATTAATATCAGAAAATAAATCAAATTATTAGCATGGGCACTTTAGCGATGTCACAGTTCAAACCCTCTTTCACCAGTTTGGATGCAAGTACAGTATTCTGGTACTGCAACTATTTGTACAAAAACACATGTTTTTGTACAAATAAAATGATCATATCACTTTCAAACAGTTTGGCACCTAAATATGTATAGTCCCAGTCTGTACTTTAACTATGTGTGGTGCAATGAATCTCAGATGTATTACCTTGATTTAAGGTCACATTTAATCTTTTGAAGCACTTGGGAAAGACAGATCTTTGGATGCAAGTTGGTGTGACTGCAACCACTGTGGTATCTTGCAGATATATTGGTATGCTAAAGCCTGTATTTCATCTTCGATGTCAGACTCTTACAATGATGTTACCAGTGACACCTGCACTTTACATGTCTGCTGCATACTGAGCTGGACTGAAAGCCCTTTACATGTGAACAGCTGGATTTAAGGATGAAGGTACAGCAGCACTGGCGTTAATTACTGATGGACTTGATTATTAGCATCTGAAAGTGAAGCTGAAATGAAGGTGTAGCAGTTGCCTTTCAGTCAGCTGACGTGCAGCACGACTGACGGACCTCTCTTTGCACATTTACTGCCACTTGCATGTGCATACTACTGGCATTGTTGTACAATAAACAAAGCACAGCGTCATCTTGTTTATCTCATGAAATATATGAGAATAATAAAGCCTACAGTATAACATGCGGTTTCTGGATGGTTGATAGCGTCAAACGCTAATGAAATGAATGAAACTAATGAAAAAGTGATTTTTGCTGTGACAAATGACTACTGTGATGTCTGAACCGGATCCGGATATTATTGCTGAGTCACCGTTGGAAGAAGGTAGGTATTATTATTATTATTATTATTATTATTATTATTATTATTATTATTATTATTATTATTATTATTATTATTATTATTATTATTATTATTATTATTATTATTATTATTATTATTATTAGCTCTGAACAATGGAGAACAATGGAGAGAAAAAAATCACACTTTTACATCTTTTCACATCTTTTATGTTATAGCTTTCTCCGCCTACGGAAGAATATTAGGGCCAGGCAGGAGAAAAATAAAAATAATATTTAAGAGGAGGAAGATTTTGTTTTTCATTATGCACTTCGAGAAAAAAGTTTAAATGTTGAGAAAAAAGTCAAAATTTTGTGAATAAAGTTGAAAAGTCACGATTAATGTTGAAGTACAATTTTGAGAAAAAATGTTGAAATGTTGAGAAAAAAGTCGAAATGTCGAGATTAATGTTGAAATACAATTTCTAGAAAAAAGTTGAAATGTCGAGAATAAAGTCAAAATTTGATGACGATATTGATTTGAAACCCATATCACACATATGCAGTTGCATAACTTCGAAATTTCGACTTTATTTACGAAATTTCGACTTTTTTCTTGAAATTGTATTTCAACATTAAACTCGACATTTCAACTTTTTTCTCGAAGTGTACAATAAAACTAAATCTTCCCCTCTCAAATATTTTTTCTCCTGCATGGCCCTAATACTCTTCCGTACTCCTTACGTGAGGGGCTGATCCTAGTTTACTGGTAATTACAGCCTACTACTTTGCATCATGTATCAATTTAAAACATATTTCACTTGATGCAAAAAAAAAAAAAAAAGAAGCCAGTGGCCATTTATGAAAACAAAGAAAGAATGGACACATCCTTATTGTGTGCAGGGCCCAGTTCAGCCTTTACCTGAACCGTTTCCATGTAATGTGAGTGAGGCCCCGTTTCCACGTAGCAAAAACGCTGGTGTTTTCATGCGTTTTGGCCGTTCGTTTACACGAAAACGAAGCTCAAAGTCACCAAAAACCATCATTTCTGAAAACTCCGGCCAAAGTGGAGATTTTTAAAAACTCCGTCTTCACGTTTGCTTGTAAACGGAGGGAAATGGACATTTAGGCTTCAGAACGTCACATTATGCCACAGAAAGGTCACCAGCGTCATGAGAGCGACCTGTGTTTACAATTTGTTTGGCCACCGTCAATATTTTCTTGTATTTTACCTGTTTTATATTCTAACGTCACACTTAAAAGTAACTCCACTTCTCTGTCACTCCAAACCAAAGACTCTCGTTCATCTTGGAAGTAACTGGAAGTTACTCGTGTCATTTGTTGATGTTTTTTTCCAGGATTCTGATTGGCTAGCATGACTTTATCTTCTCGTTACACTGCCCCCTGTAGGTTTGGCTGCTCATAGCACCTTAACAGATATTTATGCAGGTTCGTGTAAATGATGGTATTTTTCAAAACGTAGAGGGGGAAATATCAGTTTTTGTAAATACCCGTCTATGTGTAAACGTGGCCTGAATAAAACCAGAACCATTAGGAAACAATGACTATTAGGAAACTCCCTCCACTGACGCTTTTGCCAGGACTATCTCATGTGGCCGTGGCCAGAAGATAAGGCACAGATGAATTAATGAGGATGGAAACAGATGCAGAGATGGAGCAGCAACTGCTGCTGGTCTTCTTGTTCGTATATCCCCTGCACACATGCAGACCTATTACTAGCACAATCTGCTCCGGTATTTCAGGAGGGCTTTCAGCCAGTTTTTACTCACACGTGTGGTGGGTGAGCGTCGAGAAAAAGGTCGCAATGTCGAGAAAAAAGTCGAAATGTTGAGAAAAAAGTCAAAATTTCGTGAATAAAGTTGAAATGTTGAGAAAAAAGGCGAAATTTCAACTTTATTCCCAAAATTTCGACTTCATTCTTGAAATTGTATTTCAATATTAATCTCGACATTTTAACTTTTTTCTTGACATTTTGACTTTTTTCTCGAAGTGCACAATAAAAAAAATCTTCCCCTCTCAAATATTTTTTTCTCCTGCACGGCCCTGATACTCTTCCGTAGATTAGAGCCCGTCTTCCCTTTCTTTTCCTCCTCCCAACTTCAAATCGTCCGAAGTGCATAACTTAAAGGTGTAACGCCAGTTTCAAAACCGGAACAGCCCCCAGCAAAGACAGCTGGACGGGAGTCAAGTGGCTGACTTTCCTCCTTGAAACGTGAAAACAACCCTGGAAGAATTCATAAAAACTTCATGACATTCCGTCAATTTTTGAAAAAGGGTCTCAGTATTTTTCCTCATTTGGTCGTTTGCTTATTTGCGTGGGATCCTTCGTACACTGCATATGTACGGAGGTCTGTGAGAGATCTGTCATACAGTATATATAAGGTTACCAACCGCCCCTTGAAAGATGGAATCGTACCGTATTTATAAACTAAAGTAGCGTCCCGTATTGAGCTGAAAAGGGACGCACTTTGTCCCGTATTACTGTGAGTCAGAAAATAGTCCTAAAATGCCTCTAAAATGGAAAATGGCATTGAGCTGTTGAGTTCACAAGTTACTTTTTCTGTTTTACTACAACTGTAGCTACAGTCATGGCCTTTGAGGCACAAATATGTTTACAAGTTTTCTACAGACTTTCTGTTTGCACTTTTGTTATTGCACTAAAAATGTGCACTATTACAGGATGGATGTTCTGCTTTCTTTCTATTGTTTTATATTAATTTATACAATTTTAAGTTAAGCAGGACAGGTTTCTGTTTAAGAAAGATACTCATTTTATTCAGTTCATTTTGTTATTTTGTATTAAATGAATTGCTGGATAATAATTTGTTTTCCATGTGTTCACAGCATTCAAAAATATGAATCTAATTCAATTCAGGTTCGAGTCAAATAGATAAAAAATCGTTTCACTCACAAAAAAGGGGCTAAAATAATTCACCACAACAGGAAGGGTGAAGGGAATCGGGTTGGCCGACCCTGCTGATGAGGTGTCCCTTATTTATTTTACAGGGAGTTGGTAACCCTACTTATATACAGTACTCAAGTTGGTGTGTGGTGGATTTTATCATATGGGAACAGATAATTTGTGCTGATTATAAATAATATAATATATTACAAATAATAGCAGTGACCAAAACATCTGCAGAAATACTGCAGGAATGACATAGCAGCAGTTAAATGCAGCCTTCTGTAAGCTTTAAATATCCACTGGGCTTACATCAAATACATCAAAACACAACAATAAAAAACACTTTTCTGAACTTATCAATATGACTCTGTCCTTCACAGGATAAGTAAAATGGATCACTGCAAAAACTCAAAATCTTAACAAGAATATTTGTCTTATTTCTAGTTAAAATGTCTCATTTTAGTAAAAAGAATCTCATTACACTTAAAACAAGACTCATCACTGGAAAAAACAACAATTTTCACCTGTTTCAAGTAGATTTTCACTGGAAATAAGTAGAAAAATCTGCCAGTGGAACAAGATTTGTTTGCTTGTAGGATAAATCCCACTGGCAGATTTTCCTACTTATTTCAAGTGAAAATGTACTTGATACAGGTGAAAATTGTCATAATAGTTATTTTTCTGGTGATGACTCTAAATGTTGAAATAGCAGTAAAGCCACATTCATTGATGAAATGACATAAGGGATGGAAAGGGGGGATGGCAGTTTTACAGGGGGGATGATTTGGACCGTTTTTATTTCAGGGGGGGATGCCATCCACCTCATCCCCCCTCAACTCGAGTACTGCTTATATATATATATATATATATATATATATATATATATATATATATATATATATATATATATAATATTCCTATTCAGAGATATTCAACTTTGAGGCTGTGTTCTTTTCTGCTAAACACGCTGATTAGACACGTGATGCCTCAGGTGGAGGTGAGGGTGCAACATAATGCTTAGCTTGTTCATGCACAAGAAATGACAGTCTTCTCTCCATATGGGGGATTTTTTTTACAAAACAAGTGCCTAAGCTGAATTTCTGTATTAGTTATTTTAAGTGGATGAACTGAATATCAGCATTGTGCACTTTCAACTCCCCCACACTCTCTCCATATTTAGGCACATGCAAGAATGTGCTTAAACGCACAGACACAAAAGCATCATTTCTGCCTCCGACATGAATCACCCCTGGATCCAACGCTGTGGATGCTTAGGGGGAGCCTCACCAGCAGCCTCAACTGGAACAGCATCATCCCACACCGTCAAACACATCTAAATCTGAAATATTAAGTAACCGTGATTATCTGCTTCCGCTTGGCAGATGGAAGGAATGCGGCCACTTGTGTGTCGTGATGCTGAACATGAAGCTGCAGCCCATGAGCTCAGTGCAGCGGCAGGATGAGGAAACAGTGAGCCGGGTTCAGTCGCAAGGAAACATCTGCATGAAAGAGCTTCAAACTAGGAGTTATTAGGGCCCGAGCACTGACAGTGCGAAGGCCCTGTTGTATTTGTAGGAATTTTTTTTTTTTCTCGTTTTTCTTCCGACGAAATGAAGGCCTTTTTTCCCCCTAAACGTGCCCCAAAAGTCACCAAATTTTGCACCCAACCCAGGCCTGGCGAAAAATTTGATATTTAACGGTTTGCATTAATGGGCGTGGCCTAATGGCTCAACAGCGCCCCCTAGAAAACTTTGTGCCTGAAGCCCCACAATACGGTTTGACGTACATGCACGAAAATCGGTACACACCTGTATCATGTCACAACTTAAAGAAAAGTCGAACAGGAAGTCGGCCATTTTGAACATTCTGAATTAATCGCGTAATTTTGGAGCAATTTATGCCATTCCTTCGACAGTTAATGCGGCCCGAACCGTAACGTGCACCCAGGTGTGTTATACATCAAAATGTGCGTCTCCATCCTGTGACTACGCTCATTACTTTTCTCTTTCAAAAGTGTTACCTTGTCGACGCTAGACGCCAAAAAGTGCGCCTCCCCTTCATCTGATTGGTCCATATTTGATAGTTCCCCAAAAGTCACCAAATTTTGCATGCAAGCCAGGCCTGGTGATAAATGTGATATTTCATGGTTTGCATTAATGGGCGTGGCCTAATGGCTCAACAGCGCCCCCTTGAATACTTTTCTCTGCCATAACTTTTGAATGGTTTGACATAGAGAGTCGTGGGTGGTGTCATGGGACTCGGTATTGAGTCCTTGAGCTTCATTGGCATGAATAAGCCCCGCCCCTTCTTCTGATTGGTTGTCCCTATTTTCTGCTATAACTTTTGAATGGTTCGACATAGAGAGTCGTGGGTGGTGTCATTTCTGATATGCTTATGGGGGACGGTGGCCGTGAGTGCGAGGGCCCGTTCATCACTGCTTGCAGCTTTAATTATTATTATTGTGCAGATTAAACAAATATATTATTTTTTGACACACAAACAATAATAACAGTCTTCTCACTACATACATGGCATAAACAATAATGTTATAAAAAAACAATAAAGTGGCCAAAATATTGAAGATGCGCTTGATGAGAAAAACCCGGCAGTGCTTGAGAATAGAAGCTGGTATTTATCTCAGTACCGCGCCGAGCAGCCGTCCTGGTCAGGATGGGCTTGTTAGGACTTTATGAAATTGTTTAAAGGTTTGAAGGGTTTTTCTATCAGATTCTACACTGGTGGTTACTCTCAACGCAAGACAACATCCTGGTTTGTAGGACTAGACTGTTTTGCTGAGTTCTTCTCCAGGTGAAGACAATAAAGAGAAACAGATGTTTTAAAACTGACAGGTTCTATCTGGTTTTTCTCAAAGTTTTAGTGATCTTAGGTATTTGTTGAGCTAGCATCTCAAGTAAGAAACAATCGGCAGGATATGTATTTGGTTAGGTTTCTTTAACCACAGATGTTTTCACAGATAAGGTTCAACATCCACAACTATAACATACAGTCCGTGGGCCAGAGCCCAACATTTCACTTGTCAGTACTCTAGGTGACAAAACTTACTTATGATTTTTGAAAATATCTATGTCTATAGATGATATTCTGGTATGATAACCTTCCTGAGTGGCAGCTGGATCATAGTTATCAGCTCATGAAGTTCAGAAAATTACATTTTAGATGCTGCTGCATATCCTGGTTTAGACTCATGTACAGGAAATCTGTCAATGTTTCACTATATTGACTTTGGTATCGTTTTAAAGGAGACCTTTTAAACATTCATTCAAGCTAAGATGTGAATCTTTCTGACCAACATAGAGGTCACTGCAGCTCTTAAACTATAAACAACACACATTTTTACACAATTTCTGCCCTAAATCAGGGGTCGGCAACCCAAAATGTTGAAAGAGCCGTATTGGACCAAAAACACAAAAAATATGTCTGGAGCCGCACAAAATGAAAAGTCTTGTATAAGCCTTAGAATGAAGGCAACACATGCTGCATGTTTCTATATTAGTTATAACTGGGAGAAGATTGTTTTTTTCATTATGCACTTCGAGAAAAAAGTCGAAATGTCGAGAAAAAAGTTGAAATGTCGAGGAAATAGTCAAAATTTCCTGAAAAAAGTCAAAATGTTGAGAAAAAGGTCGAAATGTCAAGATTAATGTTGAAGTACAATCTCGAGAAAAAAGTTGAAATGTTGAGAAAAAAGTCACAATTTTGAGAAAAAAGTCGAAATATCGAGATTAAAAAGGGAAGGAAAAAGGAAGAAAAAAGGAGAAAAAAGAAGAAAAAAGAAGAAAAAAATAAAAAAAGAAGAAAAAAAGGAAAAAAAAGGTCAAACATTTTTGAAAAAGCTCCAGGAGCCACTAGGGCGGCGCTAAAGAGCCGCAGGTTGCCGACCCCTGGCCTAAATGATATACTATCTTTTATCCCTGTGTCATCTAGGAACAACAGAGACACAAAATACAAAAACTGGAATACTCACAGGACCATAAGGATTCAGGAAATGTATAATATACCCCTACTATATCATTGTTCCAGGTCATTGTGAGCCTTAGTAACCTCCGGCTGGAAAATATTGTGCATGATATAATAAAAGCTTGTATTAACATTTGATTCTGTTCACTGGTTTTCTTATGGTGCACCAGACAAACGAACACGAGGATCGTTCATGCTCCAGGACGGAGATGCACTCAGCTGGCATCGGTCACATCAGCCGCACAGCCGTGGAAACGCAGGGAGCTCCTGGCCCAGGAAGCTCCTGCAGGCCCCGGCCCTGCCCGCGGCTGTTTATCCCATCCTTTTGCACCATTATTGTGCATCCGCTGAAGCTGGATGCAGACTGGACACCGGAGAAATGCCTGCAGACGAGAGATGTGGCATCAAGTAAAAATGTCTCTAACCGAGCGTAATAGCCTTCTGACACATCTACTTAGAGCACGCTCTCCCCTCGCTGCGTCTGCATCACACGCACTTATGCAAAACAGAAGTCTGTTGGGGGAGCAGTAGTCGACTGGTCCTTGAAAACCAGAACGTGTCTATTTGGGTCGTACCCAGTACTGGAGTTGAGGGGGGATGAGAGGGGATGACATCCCCCCCTGAAATAAAAACGGTCCAAATCATCCCCCCTGTAAAACTGCCATCCCCCCTTTCCATCCCTTATGTCATTTCATCAATGAATGTGGTTTTACTGCTATTTCAACATTTAGAGTCATCACCAGAAAATAACACCAGAAAAATAATTATTATATATAATATATTATTATAATTATTTGACCACTTTCACCTGTTTCAAGTAAATTTTCACTTGAAATAAGTAGAAAAATCTTCCAGTGCGACAAGATTTATCTTCTTATTACAAGCAAATGTCTAATTTTTAGTAAAAAAAAAATCTCATTACACTTAAAACAAGACTCATCACTGGAAAAAACAACAATTTTCACCTTTTTTCCTACTTATTTCAAGTGAATATCTACTTGAAACAGGTGAAAATTGTTGTTTTTTCCAGTGATGAGTCTTGTTTTAAGTGTAATGAGATTTTTTTTTTACTAAAAATGAGACATTTTAACTAGAAATAAGACAAATATTCTTGTTAAGATTTTGAGTTTTTGCAGTGATCCATGTTACTTATCCTGTGAAGGACAGAGTCATATTGATAAGTTCAGAAAAGTGTTTTTTATTGTTGTGTTTTGATGTATTTGATGTAAGCCCAGTGGATATTTAAAGCTTACAGAAGGCTGCATTTAACTGCTGCTATGTCATTCCTGCAGTATTTCTGCAGCTGTTTTGGTCACTGCTATTATTTGTAATATATTATATTATTTGTAATCAGCACAAATTATCTGTCCCCATATGATCAAATCCACCATCCCCCCTGATTCTTTTTTACAACTCGAGTACTGGTCGTATCTCACTTGGACCCATCATTAGTCTCTATCACTTATGGACGACAGCTGACTCCAACATCCCTTACGGCTAAAACCGGAGCAGGAAGAAAAGGAGCAGCTGCAGCTTTTATCAGGATAAATGCTTTCTCCAACGCTTTAACACGAGTGTGTAATGAATGCTTGTCCTTCCTACAGTCACTTACTGGAATGACTGCGGTTTAGCTTGATTTCTCTCCGTGCATAAGTATTAGCGAGCTGTCTTATAGCACCTCGGAGAGATTTTTCTACCACATTCATCACTGTAATCCATCTGCATTTTCATCAGAGGTTCACTACCAGAGTGCTGGAATGACACTGCTCTTCTGTCACAGTGTTTTCTATTAAAGTGAACGTAATGTAGCTCTTGATTGATGGCATAAACCTCCGCCTCCACTCTGGAGGAGAAAGTACCACAGTTGTAACATTATGTGCAACAAGCTCAAGGGCCTGCCATCTCTGCTGTATCCTTCCCCGGCAGTAAAAGGTCATTCCAGAGGAGACGTGTCCTTTTGTGCATCACAGCGCCTGGAGAAGTATGGTTTTTTTGTTTTTTTTTTCTTGTTGCCCAAGTGTTTCCCTCATCTTATACTCAGCGTGGAGGCCTTAGCTGGTCCAGATGACATGACACACACATGTGCACTGCAATAAATACATTTAAATGAATAAACAGCACAAGCACATGCATGCGCGCTCTGAGCTAGAGATGTGTGCCATTGCACATTAGTGTATTTTGGGAGCCCAGACCGGTTCACAGTCGCGTTAATCCAGCAGAGCTGGCTGCAGAAGTGAGATAACAAGATGCTCATTCACACTGGGCTTTAACTCAAAAGCAGCACAATGATATTTCAGACAGAGATGGCGTATCTGCAAATAGCTCTGTGGCATTTTTGCACAAACAGCTGTTGAGACCGACAGGGGCTTTAGTTTGTTTTGACACACCTTATTTTTCTTATCTCCAGCATGTCTCCTTTTATCCTCCGCTTGCTTTATTTACTTCTTATTCTTTACTATTTCTGGCCCCAAAAACCCTTCTATTTTTGCACCGGAAAATGTTCCCTTCTGGCCATGCCTGCTTCTCGCTGCTCTCCCGTACCTGTCTCTGCAGCAGCTGGGTGTTTAGTGAGATCTGGTGATGCAGGGACTAAAACAGATCTGTACAAGGTGCAGGTCAATCTCAATGATTGTCTATTATGTTGTGCATTTGATATAAAACTGCACAAAGGAGCAGCGCTGAGGCGCGCTCCTCAGTGATTATTCACATTTAGTTTTTAGTTTTAGTTTGACTTCTAACAATCCTCATTTTAAATCAGACTATTCTGGAAATACTACATGACATTATTGGTCAAACACATAACTGCAGAAGCAATAAATGATAAATAAGTACACGGTACTTGCTTCCAAAGGAACATAAATAGTCAGAAGTAGCCAGGTGATGCTTAACAAATGCACATCATTTATCATAAGCAAGTGTGAGCACCTACGAACTACAAAGGAAAATGTTTTGGGCAGTTTGTCGCGTTTTGAAAATGTTCTGCAGATAATTCTCAAGTGGAAAACATCCAGGACGGTTGCCGAGCTTGGTCCAGGGAGACGTCCCTGCAGGTTGATCGTGCAATTCTCAAAGAAAATTAAAAATGCAAGAAAATCCAAGAGCTACGTATGAGAATAAACAGACCATAGTGCGTTAAAGTTCATGACAGTGCAGTTAGAAAAAGTACGGAAGAGTATTAGGGCCATGCAGGAGAAAAAAAATATTTGAGGGGGGAAGAATTTTTTTTATTGTGCACTTCGAGAAAAAATCTGAATGAGGAAAATGAGGAAATTAGGAAAAATACTGAGACCCTTTTTCAAAAATTGATGGAATGTCCTGAAGTTTTATGAATTCTTCCAGGGTTGTTTTCACGTTTCAAGGAAAGTCTTTGTCTTGGCTGGGGGCTGTTCCTGTTTTGAAACTGGCGTTACACCTAAAGTTATGCACTTCGGACGATTTGAAGTTGTGACGAGGAAAAGAAAGGGAAGACGGGCTCTAATCTACGGAAGAGTATTAGGCCATGCAGGAGAAAAAATATTTTGTTGTGCACTTCGAGAAAAAAATTGAAATGTCGAGATTAATGTTGAAATACAATTTTGAGAAAAAAAGTCGAAATGTCTAGAAAAATGTTGAAATACAATTTCAAGAATAAAGTCGAAATTTCGCCTTTTTTCTCAACATTTCAACTTTATTCATGAAATTTTGACTTTTTTCTTGAAATTGTATTTCAACATTAATCTCGACATTTCAACTTTTTTCTCGACATTTCGACTTTTTTCTCTAAGTGCATAAAAAAAAAATCTTCCTCTTCTAAAATATTTTTATTTTTCTCCTGCCTGGCCCTGATACTCTTCTGTAGAAAAAGATTGAACAAGAGTGGATTATTCTGAGGGGCTGCTGGTAGAAAGTATCATGGCTCTAAAAGTAAAGGAGCCCACATGGGATCTGCAACGCTCTCATATCCTTTGAATTTCTTTGGCTTGTTTTGCACCCGAAACAAATCCCCCGAAAAACTGCTATGAAAAAAAGTAGTTCATCTGAGGACCTCATTTTCAGACCTGCGCCCCATTATTTTTTCATGTGCAAACATTAAGCTTCAGCATTGAAAGGTGGACTTAACAGGACTGTGGTTCTCTCCCTTGTGTCACTTGAATATTGATGGGATTTTGGAGCCACACACAGACGCTTAAGACCTGATTAACAGTGTGCACACTGTTTCCCTCCGTACACGCCGTGTTTTCCATTCACCCAGCAAAGTCCCCATAAAAGTTTTATGGTAATGGCCTGTTTATTTAAACATGTCGGAAATACACAATAAAGCGCAGCATATGGAGGGCCCCTGGTGAAGTATGTCTGGACTTGAACTCCTCGCGGTAAACATTACACCACGCTCCCTATAGGCTACTTGACCTTTAATCTCCAACGACAGCCAGTTCATCAAATATTTAGTGGAGCTGCTGTTAACAGCTGACCCCTGACCAGCCAGAACACGTAGCGTGAAGAAGACGTGAGGACCTGGCTGAATAAACTCCTGCAAGGGTTTTTTTTTTCTCTTTTGATCAAGCTCCCCAAAAAAACAAGATTTGGAAGTTAAAGATGGTGGTGCAACTCAAATATTAATGAAAATCTACTTCTCCATAATAGCAGATCTGTCTTCAGCTGCATTACATTAAATATAACGACTTCAGCATCTAAGATACCAGGGAGAGAGAGCATGAGAGAAAAGGAGAGGAAAAAAGAGGAGAGGAGAGGGGAGGGGATACTCTCTTCCTGGGGCTTTTTAATGAGGCTTTTGGCATAGACTGAAAAAGCAGCTGCTTCATGCTCATTTAGCATCTTTTCATGTATGGTATATGATTTTTAAATACTCTTGTACCCACAGGCAGGGAAGCCTCCACACGCCCTCTAGTGGCAGAGCTCAGAACTGACAACAAGCTGCAGCCTTAGTTTATTAGAGGCTAATACGATACAAATGTTACTCATCTCATCTCCAGCCTGCCCATAAATAACAAAAGTGGTTTCCAAACTAAACTCCCAAAAGACAAAAACAAGTTAATACAACAAGAAATCATGTTTGTCACATAAAGTATAAAATACATCACTTATTGTACTAAACATCAATTCTACATTGGCTGACATGGAGCTTCTGCACTTTCCAACTGCATCAGCCTCATTTGCATCTTTATGTCTAGCACATTTCAGAATCTCCTGAGGAAAACATCAGCTCAGATCAAACAGATTTCTTCACATATTTGTCAGGAGTGTTGAGGTTGTGTGTCGTGGCTGAGGGCTCCTGGGGGGCCCGGCTGATGTCCCACCAGAGACAGGATGCTGAGTGATTTAGTTCTGATGTCTGGGTGAGTGTCGGGGTGAGCGGCCAGAGCCTGCAGGAGTTCAGTCAGACCTCCCTCCTCCAGCATCCCGCTGTAATGTGAAGCTGCAGGACAGACGAGACATGGAGGGAGAAAAAAACATACTAAGAAACTTTTATTTTCAAAATACAGATGCGAATAAACATGTAGATATGTACATTTATTATATATGTCGATATATAGATGTATATTATGGATATAGATATGTTATATGTAGGTATGTATATGGATATATTGAGTTGTATTATACAGTATTTATATATCTATATCTCTATTAACATATATTAATTTATAGTTATATGTAGATATGTTGATATATAGATTTACAGTTATTTCTATGTATATAATTGGGGGTAAATATATGAACCAGTATACATAGCAAATCTACTCTTATAGTTATTCAAGTATATTGTTATACCATTGCTGTCTATTGTTCTCTATTATATTGTAGTATTATAGTAAAGTAATGATAATGTAATACTATATATTATAATTCCTTCTATTATTACATAGATACATAGTAGCACAACTAAATACTGAGCGTTTGTTTTGTTTTCTTTTTGTTTGCTTTGATTTGTTTTGTTTTTGACTATATTTATATGTACATATAATTGAGTATTACATCACTATATTGAATAGTTATTAAAGTAGGGGTGTTTGGTTATGTGTCTTTTATAAGTAAGTTTATTGAAACTCTTGTTATATGTAAGAATGTATGTAGATTCAGGGGTAGGACTTGATAAGTTAACTAATGTTGGTGGATCCGTGAGGTCTGCCCAAGTGCTGTCTTGCCTTCTGTCTACAAACATATATATATTTGTACTTTATTTTTTTTAATTAACATGCATGTTCGAAATAAAAAAAAAAGAAAGAATGGAGAGGAACAGAGCCCAGCTCCACACAGCAACCAAACATTAAAGGGGACCTATTATGAAAAACGTGATCTCCCCTCAGTCTGCCAACTCAGAGAAGATGAAATGCCATCAAATTCTGCAGTGTCTGTTCACCCCGCCCGACTTCTATGAGCCGTTCAGAATCTGCTCCTGTCGTTACATAACGATAGGCGCTGATTTCCATAGGTCTCCTCCGCTGCTGAAACCACGACCACATGGGCTAAGTATTTAGCTCAGCTCCGGTGTTACTCTGTGTTACAGAGCTTTATTACAGTGTTTCACAATTGTTTAAACACATTTCCTGATAGACTACCTCACTTTCTCAAAACTCTAAACAAAAATTACAAAACTCACACACAATTCAATTCAATTCAATTTTATTTATATAGCGTCTAATACAACAGAGTTGTCTCTAGACGCTTTCCAGAGACCCATACCCAGAACATGACCCCCGAGCAGTTATTACATAAACAATGGCAGGTAAAAACTCCCCTAGTGGGAGAAAAACCTTAAGCCAAACAGTGGCAAGGAAAAACTCCCCTTTAGGAGGGAAGAAACCTTGAGCAGGACCAGGCTCATCAGGGGGGACCCTCCTGCCGAGGGCCAGACTGGTGGGTCAGGGACGGCAACAGCACAGCAGGCAGGTGGAAGCAGCAGCGGGATGACCAGGGGTGGGGACCGCAGGCCAGCACGCAGCTCCCGAAGCTCCGGCCCAATCAGCAAGTCCCAGGTTGGGGTGCAGGGTCAGGAAAAGACTTGTGCTCCGTAATGCAAGCTACAAGCCACCCACGGCCACCTGCAGGACAAAAGAGAGAAAAGGGAGGAGAAGGGGGGGCCAGCAACGGGATGACCAGGGGTGGGGACCGCAGGCCAGCACGCAGCTCCCGAAGCTCCGGCCCAATCAGCAAGTCCCAGGTTGGGGTGCAGGGTCAGGAAAAGACTTGTGCTCCGTAATGCAAGCTACAAGCCACCCACGGCCACCTGCAGGACAAAAGAGAGAAAAGGGAGGAGAAGGGGGGGCCAGCAACGGGATGACCAGGGGTGGGGACCGCAGGCCAGCACGCAGCTCCCGAAGCTCCGGCCCAATCAGCAAGTCCCAGGTTGGGGTGCAGGGTCGGGGAAAGACTTGTGCTCCGTAATGCAAGCTACAAGCCACCCACGACCACCTGCAGGTTCCGGTGTCCGGCAAAGGATGCTGCAACATGGACAAAAGAGAGAAAGGGGAGGAGAAGGGGGGGCCAGCACAAGAAACCACAGGAGCGACTCTGACACACTAAAGTTTACACTACCTAGAGATTTACCAACACCAGCTAGAGGTTTACTAAACACTAACTATAGGCTTTACTAAACAGAAATGTTTTAAGTTTAGTTTTAAAGGTGGAGGTGGTGTTGGTTCCATAGTAGTGGCGCCTGATAGCACACAAAATGCAAAATCCTACACTTCTCTTGTAAAAGCCCACACTACCTTCAAAACAGTGTTAACTCTTCACTAAATGGTATTTCCTTCTCAAATGCCAAACACATACACCTTTTAAGTAGATATTGCTAAGCACCCACTGAACACTGATGTGCAGAATGGAAGACACTATATGGAAAACACTATATGAATCCCTCAGTGTTACACATTCAGCTGTTGGATGTAATATGTCACCATATAGTATTCGTATGTATAGGCTACTCAAATAGAAAACAACACACAATTCTTTACTGTAACAACAAATAATATTTTACAGTATTTGGACTCAAAAAAGCAGTCCACTGGACATCACAGCAAGCTGTGGATGAAAACTTGACAAAATATAGAAACAGAACAAAAGTATTAGGCTGCATCCTGCCTTTCATCCCTGGCTGGCCACAGGACCTCATCCACGTCGCAGGCGATGTTCTCCCTGGTCAAGCAGCGGGGGAAGAATCTCCTACACCTTCACAGGCCTCAACAGTGACATCGCCACATGCGTCCTCTATGGCCTGCAGCAGTGGGATCCGTGTCTGAGGATTTCTCTCGTATACCTTCCATCTCCAGGCAGAGAAAAACTCCTCAATTGGGTTGAGGAAGGGAGAGTATGGAGGGAGATATAGGACATCAACTTCTGGATGGACCCTGAACCAGTCACGGACCAGAGCAGCCCGGTGGAAACTGACATTGTCCCAGATAACAACGAACCTGACCACCTCTGTGTCCTCCATCTGGTCTGGCTGGACAATGCTATTGTAGAGCTGGTCCAGGAATGCTAGAAGAAGTGCAGGGTTGTAGGGGCCAAGGGTGGCATGGTGATGGAGGACGCCGTGGTGATTGATGGCAGCACACCTTGTTATGTTCCCTCCACGTTGGCCAGGGACCTCTGTGATGGCACGCTGGCCGATGATATTCCTCCCTCTGCACCTTCTTTTTACAAGGTTGAACCCCGCTTCATCAATGAATATGAATTCAATGGCAAATTGCTGATTGCATATTGCACAACAGCCTTTGGAGTTTAGAAATGTGATTGACTGTGTGTTCTGTGTAAACAGCAAGAGAGGGAAATCAAGAAGAGTGTGCAGTATATTGGGAATTGTGTGTAGTGTTGTGAGAAATGTGTGGTATGGAATGGGAATTTGAGTCTAGAGCAGTAAATGTGCTTGGAGTTCAGCAGGATTGGTTCAGCCACCTGAAACATGAGTTTCAGGTTGTGCACATTGTGTCTGATGTTCCAATAAATGTGTTTAAACAATTGTGAAAAACTGTAGTACCGTAATACATTTATTTCTGTTTATGGTTTCAGATGTTCCAAGCACCTGAATCTTCAACGACACCTTCAGAAGACACACGGTCCTTCCTTGAGCCAGCAATAGTGCATAAATGTTATTTATATACAACTTATGTTTTATTTTTTTTAACAATAAAGTTGCCATTTGTGAAAATTCAGTGTTGTGATTTCTTTACAGTTAACATGATTCATTTGTCTTGTAACATAAGAAATGAAATGATGAGGAATCAGAGTAAATAACTGTGGTGTACCTGTTTAGAATTCAATTAAATCTTCCTGTGTGAATTAGTGTGAAGACGAGGTGACCCGTTCCCTCTTCAGGGAACTAAAGGCTGATTTATGGTTCCGCGTTTCACCAACGCAGAGCCTACGGCGTAGGGTACGTGTCGATTTAACACAGAACCGTAATTCAGGCTTTAAGATCCGTTTACACCGTGTCATAACTGAATGAGAGCGTCCGACTATCACGTCGAGCTGCGTGACATCGGACGCTCTCTGTCCACACTGAAACTGTTAAACTCTCTCTGTCCACACTGAAACTGTTAAACTCTCTCTGTCCACACTGAAACCATTAAACTCTCTCTGTCCACACTGAAACTGTTAAACTCTCTCTGTCCACACTGAAACTGTTAAACTCTCTCTGTCCACACTGAAACTGTTAAACTCTCTCTGTCCACACTGAAACTGTTAAACTCTCTCTGTCCACACTGAAACTGTTAAACTCGCGGCCAGTTAGGACAGTCCAATACAAAAAATAAAGCAATGGAATTTATTTTGTCACTGAAGCTCCCTCGCATGGGACAGCTTTGTGTACGGAGCCGCTGCTCTTCTGCCCGGAGAGGCTTTGTTCCCTCCCCCCCTACACGTCATTCAAGCAGCCAATCAGCACAGAGCCTCATTATCATAGCCCCGCCCACTCAGAATCCCTCATAGAGAAGGAGGTTAGAAGCGGTAAAACTAGAGACATGGCCCACATGCTGAATTTCTGATTTATGTAGAAAAAACAAGCTTTAGATTGTTTTTAAGACATTCAAGGCCTGTTTAAATGCCATAATAGGTCCCCTTTAACTGGTAAAATGGTTAAACATTTCAGGAGGGGTAACGTTCGGTGGCACACATAAAACATTCAAATCTGCTCTACTTTACATGGTTCCTGGGATGTGCACACAGTGAGCCGTGGATTAGCTCCCCCCTGGGTGTCCACAGTAGCGTGTGTTTGTGTATCTTACTGTTTTGGCTGCAGAGCAGATGTATGGCCCAGACCGCCCACAGCTGCACTCCCGACGGCTGACCCGTCTGGAGCAGAGGCCGGAACGGACGGAACGACCTGATCGGAGGACACAACAAAACAGCTCAGCGACACGCGGGCGGCGTCAACCAGACCTCCCTTCCTGTTCCTGAGATAATGAGCTCCTGGAAGAGAAACACAGGACTGTGTGGTGTTTACCTCAGATTCATGATACTACTGTAGTTAAGTTGAACCTGCACTTTACAGTCTGAAACCAGAGGCATGTCGAAATGACCCCAGGCAAGAAACTGACTGCTACGGAAGATTTTTTTTATTGTGCACTTCGAGAAAAAAGTCGAAATGTCGAGATTAATGTTGAAATACAATTTTGAGAAAAAAGTAGAAATGTCAAGATAAATGTTGAAATATAATTTCAAGAATAAAGTAGAAATTTCGTGAATAAAGTCAAAATTTCGAGAATAAAGTTGAAATACAATTTTGTGAATAAAGTGGAAATGTCTCCTCTCCATCAAATCCAGTTAGCAGAGCGACTGACAGCTCTGCAGCAGCAGCCGTAACTAACTAACTTACATCCTTGGAGTGGAACGTTAAGGTACATTTCTGAAGTTATGCAACTGCATATGTGTGATATGTGTTTCAAATCAATATCGTCATCAAATTTTTACTTTTTCCTCAACATTTCGACTTTTTACTCGAAATTGTACTTCAACATTTTTCTTTGACATTTCGACTTTTCTCGAAGTGCATAATGACAAAAAAATCTTCCTCCTCTGAAGTATTATTTTTATTTTTCTTCTGCCTGGCCCTAATACTCTTCCGTATACTGCCCCTCGCCCCGATGTGTGACAGAAAAATTAATTAAAATACACACTAAAGAAATGGGTGGATGGGATTTGTAGTGGAAAAAGTGCTTTGAGTAGTCAACGAGACAAGAAACTAATCCTATATGCATCCTTTTTATCAATAAAGTGGGTGTAGTTTCAAAGCAGACATTTACTAGGCAAAATGTAATCAGAATAAACTACAAAATATGAAGCACGGAGTGTAAAACTGATGTAAAACAACTAAAAGGACATATATGATGCCCTTTTATCACGAGCTGACAGATACAGAAGAGCAGCTCCCTTTTGAAACCTGTCTTGACGGTGGAACGGCGTGGAGTCACGCTCTACGCTCCTCCCCCTTCTTCTCATATCAGTGTTTCAACATTTGTTCTGCCTACTTCTGAGATGCACACGCAGCATGATCAGAGGTTTTGTTAAACAATTTTATTTAGTCACTTCAGAAACTCTCAGGGACAGAAAATGTGATTTTTTTACATAACATGTGCCCATTAATAACAGTTGTGCTACAATGATCGCAGCTGAAGTAAATCTGCAAATCATTCTTTCTCTTCCGTAACTTTGCCGTCTATCCTCACCTGTAAGACACCATTTCCCTCTCGAGATGGGTCCATGTTATTATCGTCTCATGCTGCGAAGACAGAGAGACGTGTTGAAAAGAGCAGAGTGTTTTGTTTTTTTTTCTTTATTAACAGTATTCTAACTAAAACTAAGCATCTGAAACGCTGACCAGCTGCGTCAGTATGGTGGAGCGGAGCTCCTCGTCGAGGGTCCAGGCCTCTGCTCTGGAGGCGAGCTGTGCCAGAATTCCTCCTGCGAAGTAGCGGACTCCCATCTCCACCTGGGAATCCTGCAGCAGATGGAGCACGTGCTCCAACAGGTCCTCATCCATCAGCTCAGCCTGCAGCTCCTCCACCTCCGCTAGGTTGTTCTGCAAACGGGCTTATCTTCAGCATATAGTCCCATAGACCGGAATCAAAAGATTAAAGCCCATCAAGAAAGATTAGCTCTATATCTACACACTGTACTCACCAAAAGACCAAGAATTTTCTGCTGAATAGAGGGTTCATTATAGTAGGACTGCAAAAGAAGAAAAATGTTCATGTGAGGATGCAATGTTGGTATTTAGTAAGGAAGAGTATTAGGGCCAGGCCAGAGAAAAATAAAAATAATATTTTAGAGGAGGAAGATTTTTTTTTCATTATGCACTTTGAGAAAAAAGTCGAAATGTCGAGATTAATGTGGAAGTACAATTCTCCATGCTGATCACTTCCCAACCTCCCAACGCTCTCTGTTGGAAGTGGGTGAGTGTCTGATTCCAGCCCCTAATACTGCCTGACACGAGCTGAACCAGCAATTGAACGATGTTGCTTCAGAACAATTTACCAATTTGTAGACTGTAAAATGTACGGAAGAGTATTAGGGCCAGGCAGCAGAAAAATAAAAATAATATTTTAGAGGAGGAAGATTTTTAATTTTTTAATTATGCTTCGAGAAAAAAGTTGAAATGTCGAGATTAATGTTGAAGTACAATCTTGAGAAAAAAGTCGAAATGTTGAGAAAAAAGTAAAAATTTTGTGAATAAAGTTGAAATGTTGAGAAAAAAGTCGAAATGTCGAGAAAAAAGTCGAAATGTCGAGATTAATGTTGAAGTACAATTTCAAGAAAAAAGTCGAAATGTTGAGAAAAAAAGTCAAAGTTTCGTGAATAAAGTTGAAATTTCTACTTTATTCACGAAATTTTGACTTTATTCTTGAAATTGTATTTCAACATTAATCTCGATATTTCAACTTTTTTCTCGACATTTTGACTTTTTTCTCAAAGTGCACAATAAAAAAAAATCTTCCCCTCTCAAATATTTTTTCTCCTGCATGGTCCTGATACTCTTCCGTACGTTTCACATTTTGTGATTTCCATAGTAAAAGTCCCCAAAGCTGGGCAGCACATATGCAAGTGTATGTGTATGTTGCTGTTTTCTGTGTCGTGTTTGAGTCAGACGTGCTCACGTTGGCGCATAAAAGCAGTTTATGTCAGTAAAACTGGTTTTCTCTAAGGCAGCTAGCTAAACACGTTCTTCAAGTCAAATTTTTCAAATGTCGAGATTAATGTTGAAGTACAATTTTGATAAAAAAAGTTGAAATGCAGAGAAAAAAGTTGAAATGTCAAGAAAAAAGTTGAAATGTTGAGAAAAAAGTCAAAATTTTGTGAATAAAGTTGAAATGTTGAGAAAAAAGGCGACATTTCGACTTTTTGCACAATAAAAACACAATAAAAAAAAAATCTTCCCCTCTCAAATATTTTTTCTCCTGCATGGCCCTAATACTCTTCTGTATATTTAGGCATCTAGTGGTGGGGGTGTTTGTTTTTTTGGGGCTCTTCTACCTCCAGAACCTCCTCGTACAGCTCCAGCCCCTGGCACTGGATGAAGGTGTGGGCTGCGCTGGGCATGTCGTCCGTCAGGTTCCACAGAGTCCTCAGGGCAAACTTCAGGGTGGAGTCCACCACGCCCAGCATGGCTTTCTGCTGCACGATGGCCAGCAGCTGCTGTACCATAAAGACGACAAGAGAAACATTGGAGAGGAGGAGGTGGCATAAGGGGACAGTGCAATGGGAGATTAGGAAATAAAGTATTTGTTGAAACAAATGGTGTTGGACTGCACTTGCTTCACTGGCTGCAAACGGCTTGTGTTGGAAAAATGACTGACCTGACCTATCGAGTAATGGACAGTACAGTGAGGACAAAGTTATAAAATAGTTAAATATGGAGTGAAAGAGACCAGGGGATACAAACACACTCTAAATATCTAGACTCAACTGATGATGTAGCATTTATTTGACATCAAAACTTTGCAAACGTAAGTGTACCTTCATAAAAAAGATGCCATTGCTGAGCTGAGCGATCTCCTCTGTGGACAGCTGCACATAAAACAAACAAATAAACGTTTTCCTCAATCCATTTATATACATACATATATATATATATATACATATATATATATATATATATATATATATATATATATATATATATATATATATATATATATATATATACATATATATAGACATATATATTCAGGACTGTCTCAGAAAATTAGAATATTGTGATAAAGTTCTTTATTTTCTGTAATGCAATTAAAAAAAACAAAAATGTCATACATTCTGGATTCATTACAAATCAACTGAAATATTGCAAGCCTTTTATTATTTTAATATTGCTGATTATGGTTTACAGTTTAAGATTAAGATTCCCAGAATATTCTAATATTTTGAGATAGGATATTTGAACTTTCTTAAGCTGTAAGCCATGATCAGCAACATTAAAATAATAAAAGGCTTGTAATATTTCAGTTGATTTGTAATGAATCCAGAATGTATGACATGTTTGCATTACAGAAAATAAAGGACTTTATCACAATATTCTAATTTTCTGAGACAGTCCTGTATATACCTTCTCTCCCACATTGGGAGGATGTTGCCTATGATTGACCACATTTAAACGGTGCAGTGTGTAACAACTACTGCCATCTGCTGGCCGAGTTGGATATAGCAACATGTGCGAAGCCGTCAACACACGAGCCAGTGTTGGACATGAAAGTAACAAGCAGATCTATGAAACCACCCCGGAAGATGTGAATTGGTTGGGGAAAAGAGAAGTGGACAATGATGGAAGGAGTATTTTATGGAAGCCCAATTCTTCCAGTCAAATAAAAAAATAAGATGAAAAGTTAGCCTTAAAAATGAAATTAGGAGATAGAAAGTCCAAATTATGAGATGAAAAGTCATAATTATGACTTACCGTGGGGATATTTTTATTTTTAAGAAGTTTTCATCAAATTTTTTTCTTTTATTGGCAGAAATGGGCTTCCATAGTATTTATATCCTTAAAAAAAAGAGAGAAAAAAAAAGTAATAGTAAATTGTAAAAATAGTCTGTTGTAAGGCAACGTCGACCGTTTCCCTTTTCTTAGGGGTTGCCACGGTGGATCATTGTATTCTGGATATTGATACGGCATATCAGTTATGTCACAAGCCCTCCCTGAAACAAACCTCTCCATGCCTGTTCTGGATTACAGCGATGTTGTGTACATGTGTGCGTCAGCCAGCTGTCTACAGTCCTTGACTCCGGTCTACCACTGAGCTCTACTGTTCATAACTGGTTGTAGCATCTCACTCACCAGTGTGAACTGTATGCTAAAGCTGGCTTGTCTTCTCTGAATGTTAGACGTTTTACACACTGGATGACTCTGACTTATAAGGCTCTTCTTGGCTTGGTTCCTGGTTATTTATGTTTATTTCTCCAGAGAACTAAAAGCAGTTATGCTTTAAGGTCGAATGACACTTTGCACCTGGCTGTTCCTCGTGTTCGGACTAACTTGGGGAAAAAAGCTTTTAGTTTCTCTGCACCCTCTGCGTGGAATACCTTACAAAATGAACTGAAAATGCCTGAACTTGTTTCTTTTGAAACCTTTCGCTCACTTCTTAAAAACCGACAACGAGAATCCTTTCGGCAGTGCCTGTGTTTTTAAATTTTAAATTATTTCTGAAGTTGTTGTTTTTTTGCATATTTTACATAGTGAAGTCACCACTATTGCACTTTATTCGCTAACAGTTTACACTCTCATTTTAATGTCTATTACGTGATTGCTGTTATTTGTGTGTGGACGTGTGCTGCTGCCTTCCTTGGCCAGGTCACCCTTGGAAAAGAGGTCTTGACCTCAATGGGTTTTTATCTGGTTAAATAAAGGTGAAATAAAAAAATAAAATAAAAAATGTATCTGGACTTTGGACCCCTTAGCTGTCAATGTCAGATCCAGAGTCACGTTAGCAAATCAAAAGGCTGGGCATCAATCCAGCAACCTTCAACTTGAAGGCAAACTGATTCTAGATGTGCACATAAAATATGCATGATGTGAAAGTATGGCACACGTATTTTATGTGTGTGTAATCAGTTCCTGCTGCACAAACCGCTTAAATCTGTCCACTTGTAGCTGAATCACGTTTTCAGGCTACTTTATTTTATATTTCAGCGAGGGGAAAGCAGGGGGACTTGTCTAAACAAGTGATTTATGTTTGTTTAAACATGAACAAATGGTTACTTGGAACAAACCTAAATAAGCGATTAAAATCCAGGAAAAAGCTTCACAAAGACTTAAACCTGCCAACATTTCTGTTCTCTTGGTCTTGAAAAGTCTTCTTGTAGTAATTTGCCTAAACTCCCACGTGGAAGCAGATGTGGAAATGACTACAGATGGTTCATTCTGGGGTAATAACAACACCATTAATTTGGGAAAGTGAATTGTATTCACATAGAAACAATGTTTTTAAAGTGAATAACACTTTTCATAGATATTTGTAATTGTTACACACTGTTCCTTTGATGAAGAGAGTAGTTTGTTCGGTGAAACCAGTGCCAGCTTTGGTGCCAAAGCTTAGTATTTATTACTAATGTGTGTCTGAGCAGAGTCTCCACCTTTGCCATCAGAATGGAAATGACGGCCACCGCCATCCTCTGCAGGGTCAGATCCTCATGGTTGCTCAGCAAGTCAATCACCAGCGTGGCCGCTAAATACCTGAATCTTGGTGTTTAAATAGAGAACAGGTTAAGTTAGGTTAAGTTAGGTTAGGTAAGTATTTATTTTGGCAACATGATCTCAAAACAACCTATAAACTGACAGCTTTAAGCTTATCACAACTGAGGAACTGCAAACTTACTTGTCGAATGGGAAATCTAGGAGGATGTAGTCGCTGCAAAGCGCCAGCAGGCAGTTCTTCTGCACCTACGACAGAAATCATACATGAATTAATCAAACATGGAAGTGTTATTGTAAGACAACTGCAAAGTATGCATGTCCAAATACTATCTGAAGGAGGAACGATTCAACCGTATGACATCAAAGCTAGATTCAAAAATAAATGAAGAAAAAGCAGTACTTAGCAGCAAGGAAGTCAGTTTTAGTTAGTTGGTTTATTCTGAAATTCTTGGTTTATTCTGAAATTCTGAGTGTGTAAAATGGAATATTTTTTGTTGTTTGGTTCTGGCTGGTTTCAACAATTTAAGGGTTGAATTCCATCACATATCAGGTCATTTTTGTTTAGATTTAGTTGTGTTTTAATTGTAAGGATTGTATTTTATTGTTTTATGTTTGCAATGTTGGACCCCAGGAAGAATAAAGCAACTAAACTCCAGGAAAAAGCTTCACAAAGACTTAAACCTGCCAACATTTCTGTTCTCTTGGTCTTGAAAAGTCTTCTTGTAGTAATTTGGCTAAACTCCCACGTGGAAGGACCAGCTGTGGAAATGACTACAGATGGTTCATTCTGGGGCAATAACAACACCATTAATTTGGGAAAGTGATTGTATTCACATAGAAACAACATTTTTAAAGTGTCTAAAAAAAAAAGCTCGGAGTCACAAAAAAAAATAAAAATCAAATGTTGTCAATCATTTGCTTTTTTTCTCCATTTTCCTGTTCTCTTGGTTTTGAAAAGTCTTCTTGTAGTAATTTGGTCAAACTTCCAAATGGAAGGACCAGCTAGTTAGTTAGTTGGTTTATTCTGAAATAGGCGGGTGCAGATATGAAAAAAAAAGCACCTTACCCCAAAAAAATTGCAACAAAAGGTTTTTCAACAGTTTTCTGTAGCATTAGGTGTCCTTGATAACATACTAAAAGTCTGCCAAAGTCTGACCACTAGAAAGGTGTCATTTTCAAGATGGCGTCCCAGATGGTCAAAATCACCCTAAAATGTGTATAGCTCCTTTATTATATACCCTAGACAAGTAATTTTGGTGTCTAATCATATGTTTATGAGGCCTGGGAATCCACTGGTCTTGTCCAAACTGCAGAGATACACTTACATAATTATGAAATCCAATATTTTGTATTTGCCCTATTAAAACCATCTGAAAAGGTCACCCATTTCAGGTGAGGAGTATCAGTTAATTATTGACAGGTTGTGGATAGCTCTGTGGATCAAATTTGTCCTAAACTAAATAAAAACAAACAAAAACTCTTGCAGATGATTGCAGCATCAAAATCACCCAAGACCGAACCATTGATCCTGCTCTGTTGTTCCAACGTTTTCTGATTATGTCAAAAACAGGACAACTTTCACTTGAAGATGTCATGGGCTATGAGCTCAGTCCATTCCCTGCAGCACTGTTCGAAGCCAAAGAAATCTTCCGTAAAGCCGACAAGCCCCAACTGGCACAGGCTGTCGCTGAATTTACAGGCAAGAAGTCGAAGAAAAGTGTCCTGGATTCTATCCCACCAACTGAACAGTATGTCCTTGATGGTGGCTCCCTGATTCATCGCTTGCCATGGAAGAGGGGTGACAGTTATGGTGCCATTGCACAGTCATATGCAGACTTTACGATAAAGCATTATGGTAAAGCAACTGTTGTCTTTGATGGTTATAGTGAAGGTCCTTCTATCAAAGACAATACACATCAGCGGCGCGGGCAACATGCACACCCGGTTATTAGCTTGGATGCAAATACTGAGTTTGTGGGAAGAAAGGATGACTTCCTATCCAGATCCAGTAACAAACAAGGGCTTATTCTTCTTGTTACTGAGGAACTGCAGAAGAAGGGCTGTACTGTCATCAATGCACCAGGGGATGCAGATGTGGACATTGTCAAGGCTGCACTCCAAGCATCACAACATCAGCCCACAACCTTGATAGGGGAAGATACAGATTTACTTGTTCTTCTTCTCTACTATGGTGAGACGAGCAATAGAGGCCTTTATTTTCGTTCAGATAAGTCAAAAGTACCCAAGGTGTATGACATCAGCGAGATGCAAAAGGTCCTGGGTAAAGACTTGTGTTGTCAGTTGATGTTTGTTCATGCCTTCACAGGTTGTGATACAACATCACGCATTTTTGGTGTTGGGAAGAAAACTGCTTTCCAGAAACTTGTGAATGGGGAAACGACCATCCAGGCATGTGCGAATGGATTTGCACTACCAAAGCAAGCAAAAGCTGCCATAGAGGACCTTGGGAGCAAGGCGATGGCAGTCATGTTTGGTGGCAAGAATACCGATGCACTTGCATCTTTGCGCTGCAATCTTCTCAGCAAGAAAATTGTGTCTGCGAAGGCATTTGTTACCCCAGAACATCTCCCTCCTACAGAGTCCTCAACGAAATATCAAAGAGTTTATTACCAGATCATGGTGTGGACTGAAATGGATAGTGGTATGAATCCTGTTGATTGGGGATGGAAATTGGAGGACAATCGTTTTCTGCCAGTTATGACAAAAAAAGCTGCTGCCCCAGAGAGCCTCTTCCAGATGGTCCACTGTAATTGCACAACTGCTTGCCGTACACAACGTTGTAGTTGTAGAAGATATGGACTGCCCTGCATGCCTGCCTGTGGATCATGCCAAGTGGAAAATTGTGAGAATCCACATAATCAAGCATTATGGGAGGAAGAGTGTGATGATGACTAATTGTTACTCCGGAGTGGAAAAAAGGAAATGAAAAAATATAAGTAAAAATCACAAAAAAAATCACAAATCACAAAAAAAACAAAAAAGAAAAAAAAAACACAAAAAACTAAAAAAGAAAAAAAAAACACAAAAAAACAAAAAAAATAAATAAAAATAAAATAAAAAAGGGGCTAGCGGTACTGAGCCTTCACGTGGCAGCCCTGTTTAGACTAATTTCACAGTACCACGTAGTAATAATTGATTTATTCCTCATTAGTATAAAAATTAATCTCCAGAAATCACCAGAATGTGAATTGAGAGAAACCTCATTTCCCCATGCATTGTGAGATCTTTTTTTATGGCATGTGGAAAAAGGAGATTATGTTTGAAATGTTTTTCTTTGTTTTTTTTCATGTCTATGTACTGCATATTTCATTACATACTGCTTATAGTCAATTGTTTTTATACATAATTGTACTTCGATCACTTCACTATGATTTGTATATGCTTATTTTAATTCTAGATAATCAAATCATGGGGTTAGACCAGCCCCCGGGTCTGGCAGTCAGAAGGCGCGCCGATTTTTTCCAGTGGCCAACCGCGGTACTGCAACCAAAAATCCCATGCGGCCCAGAAAGCTTTTTTCCCATAGACCGCAATAGTAAAAGAGAAGCCTCTAAAACTGTTCACAGGACACCTCCAGCTGTAATCCCCGGCAATTACTAATCTTTGTATTCTATATTTTTAAGTCATGGACTTTATATCCGTCAAAAATGTTTTATAACGGCCAGAAAAGTAAAAGAAAAGTCTCTTTCTGGGCGTGACGTCACGGCTGACGTCACAGCCGTGTCCGTGCATTCCACGGATGTTTTATATTAATATATATTATATAATTATATTATATTAATACATTAATAATATATGTAATGCTATACATGTAATAATATACATTAATTAATATATTATATTAATACATATTATATTAATATTCGCGGCATTGCCCCGGGGCATGATGGGAGGCCCCAGAGCATCATGGGAGGTGACTCAACTGCGCATGCTCTATGGGCCGCTGTATGCGGAAGTAAACCCGGAAGTCAGAGATTTTTTTGGCGGATGCGCTGGCTGAGCAGAATGCATTGAAATGAATGGGCGGCCATTTTTGACGTCCGATCCAGTTATTATTATAGATCCATGGGTTAGACACCAAGATTGCTAGGATGAATAATGAGGGAATAATGGTATTTTTAGAGACTGGCGGCGGCCATTTTGAAAATCGGACCTTTCTAGTGGTCAGACTTTGGCAGACTTTTGATATGTTATTAAGTACACCTGATACTACAATAAACCATTGAGAAACCTTTTGTTGCAATTTTTTTGGGGTCAAACCATAACTGCACCCGCCTAAAATTCTTGGTTTATTCTGAAATTCTGAGTGTGTAAAATGGAATATTTTTTGTTGTTTGGTTCTGGCTGGTTTCAACAATTTAAGGGTTGAATTCCATCACATCTCAGATAATTTTTGTTTAGATTTAGTTGTATTTTAATTGTAAGGATAGTATTTTATTGTTTTATGTGTGCAATGTTGGACCCCAGGAAGAATAGTCTTCACTGCAGTGAGGACTAATGGGGATCCGTAAAATAAAAAAAAATAAAAAAAATAAAAAAATGAAAACATTAAAAAATAGATAAATAAATAATAAAAAAAATAAAAAAATTTAAAATAAATAAATACAAAAAAAGACAAAAAAAAGGAAAAAAGAAATAAATAAGCACTCTGTGCCACATGTTGCTGCTGTGAAACGGGTCCTCCCTGTGCATGTGAGGGCGTCTGCTGACCTGCTGGTGGGCGGGGAAGCTCTTCATGGCGTGCAGCAGGCTGGTGACGGTGGAGCTCATCAGGCCGACCGGCATGGCCTCCGCCAGGTCGTGGGTGGTCAGGTTGAAGACACAGGCGGTGGCCACCAGGTTCACGTGCAGGGAAGACGGGTGGCTCTGCATCACACTCACCACCAGCTGCAGGAAACAGCACGTCCAGCACATAATCACGCACTGTAGGGCTGAAAACGGCCCTAACTCGGCTAGCTTCTCCTCCACAACTTCCTCTCTACAGTCAACGCTAGAACAAGAGCAGCGGCTCCCCAAACACTTGAGCTACAGCTATGACTGACCCTAAAACTGAGCTCGTGCCACTTAGAATAGCCTTCAAAATAAAGCATCTTATTCATTTCAAGATCTTGCACGCTCACGTGCCTCGGTGTTTAAGTTTTTCTGTGTTTAACACATGGACAAATTTGCAGATGCCCTTACAGTTCATTGAAAAACATGCTTCAATCCTCCTTAGAAGTGATGGAAGATCTACATCTTCATACTTTTGGTATGTGACAGAATAAGCTTACAAAAACATTTTTGTATCATTTAAAAAGGGATACTCAGACAGATTTGGTTGTATTCCTTTAAGTGATGATAAACCACTGCATTATAGTCGTCTGTAGGGCTGGGGATCGATTCAAATTTGAAGAATTAATTCGATTCCGATTTTTAAGGTTCAGAATTGATTATCTTCGATTATATTTGATTTGATCCGATTCAATTCCATTATTGATTTGGGTTATTGTTATTAAAACTGTTTTTTTGAGCTGTTGCATGAATTATATGACTGTAATTATGCAACATATTAATACTAGTATTATATTGAGATTCAACAGCAAGTATTGCAGCTAATGATGCTGTAAGGACCAATCAGCTCCCAGAATGCTGATAGAACTGAAACAGAAACATCATGTGGGTCAGAATTACCAAACAGATCCAGGGAGGAAACAGAGGACGTATGAAATTGGTTTTATTTTTTTCCCAGATTCCGTTTAAATTTTTTCCATTTTCGGTCTATTTTGATTTTTAATTTTTGAGAATTTAGTTTTTAGCATTTTATGCAAATGTAACCCCAAGACAGTATATAAAGTAATGAAATATAGACAATTTATGCAATTATAACTAACTGAAAAAATGTTTTCATACTTTTAAACATATTCAAAGGCAAAAACATGGCACCAGTTATTCTGGTGTCCAACAAAACATTCCTTTTTTGGGCATAAACACAAAAATACCAAAAGTTGTAATGATGAAAAAACGATGTTTAGACATACAAATCGATTTTCAGGAAGTACGGTAATATGAGAATCGATTTAGAATTGGAAAATAGATTTTTTTTCAACACAGGCTGTCGTCTGTCAAACTAATTGTTAAATGTAGAACCACAGGTGCCTAAAATGTATTTATCAGCCACCAGTCCATTTAAAGATGGAAAATTATCACTGTATACAGTATGTATATATATATATATATATATATATATATATATATATATATATATATATATATATATATATATATATATATATATATATATACATATACACACATATATATATATATATATATATATATATATATATATATATATATATATATATATATACATATACATATACACACATATATATATATATATATATATATATATATATATATATATATATATATATATATATATATATATATATGACTGGAACAAAACTGGGTAGAAAATGGAGCAACTGTGACAGGCAGTCACTTCAACTATCTATCTATGGCCCCACAGCTGCGTGAACGTGGACCAGAGTGGGAAAAGGGGACGGCTGTCTCAGGAGCTCAGACAGAAAGTGATGAACACACTGAAGGTGATGGCATCTGTAAGCAGCGCCTCGTTGCTGCAGCTGCAGCTGCAAATGACATTAAGAGGAATAAGTTCGGCGGGGCTGCAGCCGGCCTCCCTCGAGGGGAAACGCAACCCCCGGGTGATCGGGAGGATAATATGGATGACAGACAAAGAGCCAAGGAAAACACGCAGAGACACTGAAGCTGAACCCCGAGGCCGGGCTACGTCAGCGCGCCATCGCCCCATCTGTCACCGTTACAACAACAGTGGGCTCCCCAGGAGAAGGCCCAGGAGGCCCTGGCTTCAGGAAGAAAAACAGAGAAAAAAGAAAGACTGCAATTTGTTCATGAGACATGACTGGAGCTTTTGGGAAAGTGGCATCAAATCTGCGTTCGGATGTGAGAACGGGGCTCCTGGAGTAAACAAAACCGTGCCTAACGGGAAACATGGTGGGGTCTCAGTCATGATGAACTCTCCAAACTATCGAGGCTTCCAGCTGTGAAGCTGTCCAGTGTCAGGAAGTCCAGCTCCAGCCATAGATCACCAGTCCCCCAACAAGTGCAATGATGCAGAAAAAAGGACTTCTCATAAATTAAAACTGCGTGCTCTTTTTGAACATGTACAGAAAGCTATGGAGAATGCATGAAAATGCACTGTGGAGAAGGCATTCCTGGAATCTGAGACAAGAACCACGTCTTCAGGAAGAGAGGAACAAAACACCTGCTGGCAGACAGTTTGCTGTTTGAAAACTGTTAAAGGTTGTTTTTTAATCACCTAAAAAAATATGAGTTTAAATTTTAAAAAAATACAAAGAAAGTCTGATTTGAGTTAAATCACGGATGCCAATAACGTTTGTCTGTTTCAAGTTATTTCTACTAACGTTTTGGGTCTGTTTTTTCGTCATTTAAAAGAAGAGAACCAACAACTGTTTCCACATGTGTGTGATTCTTCTTCCAGCAGCAGGTCTTCATTAGGGAGAAGATCTTGTCTGCAGGTAAATGGACTAGCGGGTTACCGGTACAACCTTTATGCACACTGATCTTTACACCTCAAAGTGACGTATTTTACATGATCTGCCTGAACTGCTGCCTTATTAAACCTTCATAATGATGTGATGTTTGAAACTCCAGAAACTCCCTAACCTGCAGAATGTAGACTGAGTTGGTTTCTCTGGATGATCTGAAACCGTCAATACTTTTTGCCTGAAAAAGGACAATCTAAACTTTCTCCTCATCTGCCCATCGAAGGACCAGCTCCTTGGCTCTGATTGGCACATTTACACTAGTACCTACTCCACTCGGTTTGGTTCTTTTCCACTAGGGGTCTAACGTGCCGAGTAGATACTTTTCTGTATCTATTCTGCCGAGGTTCTAAGCTGCTGAGTCGGCTGTATCTGACATCATCACACTACAGGCCACCGATTGGTCGGGGGGTTGGAGTCAGACGTCTGAGTCTGGAGGAGGAAATCAGAGAAAGAGCGACTCGCTAGGCCTGTGTTGAAAAAATCAAATTTCCCAATTCTAAATCGATTCTCATATTAATTCCTAAAAATTGATTCATATGTCTAAAGATCAATTTTTTTTTTATTTTTTATTTATTTTTTTTTATTTATTACATTACAACTTTTGGTTATTTTTTTGTTTATCCCCAAAAAAGTAATGTTTTGTTGGACACGAGAATAACTGGCGCCATGTTTTTGCCTTTAAATATGTTAAAAGGTATGAAAACATTAAAGTTTTCAGTTATAGTTGCATAAATTGTCCATATTTCATTACTTTATATACTGTCTTTATATACTACATTTGCAAAAAATGCTAAAAACCAAATGCTCAAAAATTAAAAACCAAAATAGACCGAAACTGGAACAAATGAAAACGGAATGTGGGAAAAAATAAAACAGATTTCATCTGTCTCTGTTTCCTCCCTGGATCTGTTTGGTAATTCTGACCCACATGATGTTTCTGAAAGCAGTTCTATCAACATTCTGGGAGCTGATTGGTCCTTACAGCATCATTAGCTGCAATACTTGCTGTTGAATCTCAATATAATACTAGTATTAATATTTTGCAGAACTACAAAAAAAAAAAAAAAACTGTTTTAATAACATTAACCCAAATCAATATCGGAATCGAATCGGATTGAATCAAATCTTGATAACCGATTCTGAATCTTAAGAATCGAAATCGAATCGATTCTTGACATTTGAATCGATCCCCAGCCCTACGACTCGCGGCTTCTTGTTCATTTTATTCAACCAATGGCAGCAAAAGTCTGTTTCATGATCCAACTCTGAGGTGCAGATGTTCATAAACCTGGTGCTGAGGAGAGAATTAAAAAGGGATCTAGACGGGTGATAAGGAACGACCAGATCTACCAGGAGCTCTGTCTCTTCATAGCTGCTCACGGCTCCAGCTGACTTTTCAGCAGCGCCGAGACAAACAAAAAAAAAAAAGCGCCGCCACTTGAAGCTACTCTCACTCTCATTTTTTAACTTGGTATCGAACACAAGCCACAGACCCAGCAGCAGATCTATCATCTCCTGCAGGTTCTACATCTTTAGTCTTGTTGTCTTCTCCGTTTAGATCACACAATTAACCCTTGTGTTGTCTTTGGGACAAAATGACCCAATTCTTCTGTCCTTCTTTCCTCCTGCTCTCTCCTTCCTTCTTCCTTTCCTCTTTTCCTCCTTTTTTACCCTTCTTTACTCCTTTTTCTTCCTACCTCCCTTTCGTCATTTGTTCCTTTATTATCTTCTTTGCTTTTCCTTCCTTCTTTCCTTATTTTATCCATTCCTTCCTTCCTTCTTCCCTCCCTTCTTTCCTTTTCTCCTTTCTCACTTCCTTACTCCCTTTCCTACTTCCTCCCTTCTTTCTCCCTTCCTTCCATCTTTCCTCCCTTCCATCTTTTCTCCCTCCTTACTCCCTTTCCTATTTCTTTCCTTCTTTCTCCCTTCCTTCCATCTTTTCTCCCTTCCTTACTTTCTTTCCTACTTCCTTCCTTCCTTCTTCCCTCCCTTCTTTCCTTTTCTCCTTTCTCACTTCCTTACTCCCTTTCCTTTCTTCTTTTCTCCTTTCTTCCTTACCTCATTCTTTCCTTCCTTCCATCTTTTCTCCCTTCCTTACTCCCTTTCCTACTTCCTTGCTTCTTTCCTTCTTTCCTCCTTTCTTCCTTCCTTCCATATTTTCTCCCATCCTTCATTCTTTTCTCCCTTCACTCTCCCTTAATCCAAAGGCAGCACAAGGGTCAAACACGTCACAGCAGCTTCTCTCCAACCTCCCACTTCTCCAGATACTGAATTGTTGTGGAAAAGAAACTAGGCCGAGTTGAGCTGAGCCGAGTACCGGTAGGTTGTAGTGCGAAAGCGCCATAAGTGGGCTGTGTTGTGCGTCAGTGACGGGCCGGGACCACCACACCTTCAGCACGTCTGGCTGCGGTCGGCCAGCGTCGGCGGTTAGGCTGTAGAGATGGACGAGGGCCTCTCGGACCAAACACTCCCGTTCTCTGTACCTCCTGAGGGCCTCACACACCTGGTCCTCGTTAGCCCCTCCGGTAACCTGAACGTACACAGCAACATCGGCACATCCAGTCAAACACAGCCGGCATATTCAGCGCGAACACAAACCAAGCCTCACATCAAATATAAATGAGAAATTCATGCAAGAATCGCTCTCATATTTCTCCCACTGGGTTTCTCAGGTTTCTCAATAACAACATGCCGGGATGCCGGGGGAATAGACGCTTACTTTTAGGGTTTTTTGTGAAGCGAGGATGTGACAGGAGCTGAGCCCCGTAGCCAGCAGGCCCAGGAAGACGAGTCCAGCCCTGGACTCCAGGAAGGCGGTGAGGGCAGCTTCCCCCACCGTTTTCCGGCCCGATATATCAAGAGAGACGAGCGAAGGGAGGACCTGAGGACTTCCCTCAAGAAGCTGCCGCACCGCCTCGTCTCCATCTCTGCCGTCACTGTCGTCGGTGGCAAAGTGATCGTCTGAAAAGTCCAAATGTCTGAGGGCGTGGAGCTGGCCGAAGACTGACAGCAGCCCGGCGGGCGACGTGTCCAGCTGCCGCAGCCGGTGGGCGATTAGTGATCTCAGGGTGTTTTTGCACTGGAGCAGCGCGGTCAGTGTCGAGACGGGGCTGCAGGAGATATCCAGGGTTTCTAGGTGAGGGAGAGAACAGATGTCTTGGAGGATTTCATCACTCAGGTCTGTGTTGGAGACCTGGAGCGTTCTGAGACTCTGCAGGGAGCTGAAGCCAATGCTCTCCTCCTCCACGGACCCCCAGTCCGTCAGTAAACCGCTCAGGGACAACCTCTGCACCGAGGACCTGCACTCGGGGCTGAGGGCCAGGCCCCGGATGACGTGAGCCACGGTCAGACCCCCAGAGACCCAGGACACGTCCAGCTCCAGCAGTCGGTGAGGGCAGAGAGCCAAGTGGAAAGCCGCCGGCGACACGGGACAGCGGCGGATGGAGGCTCGGCGCAGGCGGAGCTCTTTGCAGTTGCGGAAAATCCCAACAGTTGTGTCATTCAGTATCCCTTGTAGGCAGAAGCACACAGAGAGACGTTGTAGGAAAAAGAAGCATCAGTTTAGCCCACACTTATGTTTGTTGAGTGGACTTTTCCCACTTTCTCAGCCAACCAATCTGTAACATCTTTGTGTGCTGTGAACTCAAACATCTGCTGATTTTAAGGTCACTCAGGGATAATGACTTCTGATGACAGCTTCATTACCTTGTATTTGCAAATGAAAGGACAATGAACCTACAGGCTGAAGAATGATTTCACCCTTTTTCTTTGTACGTGTCCCTGCCGTACCTGTAGTCACCATCCTCTGCAGTAGTTGGTCAGCCAGTTCCTGGGGGAAAGGGGGGGCCCGGATGAGACTCAGGGAGCCGTCTGCTCGCTGGCTGCACAGAGCATCCAAACTGCAGCACACCTGAGCCAGGCAGAGGTCGCAGAGCGCCTGGGGGCCCTCAGCATCCTGCAGCACACGTCACCAGGTAAGAACACAAGGCATACTACTGCGCATGTGCCAACACGCAAATGCATTCCCCTTAATAACATTGCTAGAATTAAGGGGTTTCTGTCTAAACAAGACACGGAAAAACGTATTCATGCATTCATTTTCAGTAGGTTGGATTATTGCATTGGCATCTTTACAGACCTTAAAGGGGACCTATTATGAAAAACACGTTTTTTCTTGTTTTAACATATATAAAGTGGTCTCCCCTCAGCCTGCCAGCAGAGGGAAGATAAAATACCATGGAATTCTGCAGGGTCTGCTCCCCCCCCTGACTGAGTCCCCCAGTGTCACGTGACCTTTTTTTGAGCCATTCTGAATCTGCGCCTAGGGTGACGTCCCCCTAGGCGCTCATTTCCATACGTTCAGCCCCCGCTGCTGAAACCACGCCCACAACCAGCTCTGTCCGCCGGCTCGAGCTTCCGCCGTTGTTCAGAAGCGGTGGCTGTTTGAACAGCGAGGGAGAGTAGAAATGGGATTTTGCATCGACATTTACCCTCATAAAAGGATCAGTTCCCACAGCACGGACCCGGCAACTGCACACGAGTCAGCGGTAAGTTACGTTTTTTTTTATGTTATTTATATTTGTATGATCTTTGCATGGGCTAAGTATTTAGCTTAGCTCCGGAGCCCCGGCGCTGCATACGGAGCTGTCGGAGCTGCTCACGGACCGGACCGTCGAGGAGCTCCGAGCTCGGAGTTCCGAACCCGGAGCTCCGAGCTCGGAGATCCGAGCCCGCCGGCTCCGGGGGAACCGGCTCCAGCGGGCCGGCTCCCCCGGGCTCAGGGCTCTATCAGTACCGTAATACATTTTTCTTCTGTGGTTTCAGATCTTTCAAGCACCTGGAGCTGTTCACATTCAGAAGACGCGCGGTCCTTCCTTGAGCCAGCAATAGTGCATACATTTTATTTATATATTTTAACAATAAAGTTGCCATTTGTGAAAATTCAGTGTTGTGATTTCTTTACAGTTACATGATTCATTTGTCTTGTAACATAAGGAGTGAAATGATGAGGAATTGGAGTAAATAACGGTGGTTCGTGGTTGTTTAGAATTAAATTCAATCTTCCTGTGTGAATTAGTGTGAAGACGAGGTGACTAAAGGCTGATTTATGGTTCCGCGTTACACCAACGCAGAGCCTACGGCGTAGGGTACATCACACCAGGAAACTGGACCATGTTACACCAGGAAACTGGACCACATTACACCAGGAAACTGGACCACATTACACCAGGAAACTGGACCATATTACACCAGGAAACTGGACCATATTACACCAGGAAACTGGACCACATTACACCAGGAAACTGGACCATATTACACCAGGAAACTGGACCGTGTAACACCAGGAAGCTGGACCATATTACACCAGGAAACTGGACCATATTACACCAGGAAACTGGACCACATTACACCAGGAAACTGGACCATATTACACCAGGAAACTGGACCATATTACACCAGGAAACTGGACCATATTACACCAGGAAACTGGACCATGTAACACCAGGAAACTGGACCATATTACACCAGGAAACTGGACCATATTACACCAGGAAACTGGACCACATTACACCAGGAAACTGGACCACATTACACCAGGAAACTGGACCATATTACACCAGGAAACTGGACCATATTACACCAGGAAACTGGACCATATTACACCAGGAAACTGGACCATATTACACCAGGAAACTGGACCACATTACACCAGGAAACTGGACCATATTACACCAGGAAACTGGACCATATTACACCAGGAAACTGGACCACATTACACCAGGAAACTGGACCATATTACACCAGGAAACTGGACCATATTACACCAGGAAACTGGACCATGTAACACCAGGAAACTGGACCACATTACACCAGGAAACTGGACCATATTACACCAGGAAACTGGACCATATTACACCAGGAAACTGGACCACATTACACCAGGAAACTGGACCACATTACACCAGGAAACTGGACCATATTACACCAGGAAACTGGACCATATTACACCAGGAAACTGGACCACATTACACCAGGAAACTGGACCATATTACACCAGGAAACTGGACCATATTACACCAGGAAACTGGACCATTTTACACCAGGAAACTGGACCATATTACACCAGGAAACTGGACCACATTACACCAGGAAACTGGACCATATTACACCAGGAAACTGGACCATATTACACCAGGAAACTGGACCACATTACACCAGGAAACTGGACCATATTGCACCAGGAAACTGGACCATATTACACCAGGAAACTGGACCATATTACACCAGGAAACTGGACCATATTACACCAGGAAACTGGACCATATTACACCAGGAAACTGGATCACATTACACCAGGAAACTGGACCATATTACACCAGGAAACTGGACCACATTACACCAGGAAACTGGACCACATTACACCAGGAAACTGGACCATATTACACCAGGAAACTGGACCATATTACACCAGGAAACTGGACCATATTACACCAGGAAACTGGACCATATTACACCAGGAAACTGGACCATATTACACCAGGAAACTGGACCATATTACACCAGGAAACTGGACCACATTACACCAGGAAACTGGACCATATTACACCAGGAAACTGGACCATATTACACCAGGAAACTGGACCATATTACACCAGGAAACTGGACCATATTACACCAGGAAACTGGACCACATTACACCAGGAAACTGGACCATATTACACCAGGAAACTGGACCATATTACACCAGGAAACTGGACCACATTACACCAGGAAACTGGACCATATTACACCAGGAAACTGGACCACATTACACCAGGAAACTGGACCACATTACACCAGGAAACTGGACCATATTACACCAGGAAACTGGACCATATTACACCAGGAAACTGGACCACATTACACCAGGAAACTGGACCATATTACACCAGGAAACTGGACCATATTACACCAGGAAACTGGACCATATTACACCAGGAAACTGGACCATATTACACCAGGAAACTGGACCATATTACACCAGGAAACTGGACCATATTACACCAGGAAACTGGACCACATTACACCAGGAAACTGGACCATATTACACCAGGAAACTGGACCATATTACACCAGGAAACTGGACCATATTACACCAGGAAACTGGACCATATTACACCAGGAAACTGGACCACATTACACCAGGAAACTGGACCATATTACACCAGGAAACTGGACCATATTACACCAGGAAACTGGACCACATTACACCAGGAAACTGGACCATATTACACCAGGAAACTGGACCACATTACACCAGGAAACTGGACCACATTACACCAGGAAACTGGACCATATTACACCAGGAAACTGGACCATATTACACCAGGAAACTGGACCATATTACACCAGGAAACTGGACCATATTACACCAGGAAACTGGACCATATTACACCAGGAAACTGGACCATATTACACCAGGAAACTGGACCACATTACACCAGGAAACTGGACCATATTACACCAGGAAACTGGACCATATTACACCAGGAAACTGGACCATATTACACCAGGAAACTGGACCATATTACACCAGGAAACTGGACCACATTACACCAGGAAACTGGACCATATTACACCAGGAAACTGGACCATATTACACCAGGAAACTGGACCACATTACACCAGGAAACTGGACCATATTGCACCAGGAAACTGGACCATATTACACCAGGAAACTGGACCATATTACACCAGGAAACTGGACCATATTACACCAGGAAACTGGACCATATTACACCAGGAAACTGGATCACATTACACCAGGAAACTGGACCATATTACACCAGGAAACTGGACCACATTACACCAGGAAACTGGACCACATTACACCAGGAAACTGGACCATATTACACCAGGAAACTGGACCATATTACACCAGGAAACTGGACCATATTACACCAGGAAACTGGACCATATTACACCAGGAAACTGGACCATAGTACACCAGGAAACTGGACCATATTACACCAGGAAACTGGACCATATTACACCAGGAAACTGGACCACATTACACCAGGAAACTGGACCACATTACACCAGGAAACTGGACCACATTACACCAGGAAACTGGACCACATTACACCAGGAAACTGGACCATATTACACCAGGAAACTGGACCATATTACACCAGGAAACTGGACCACATTACACCAGGAAACTGGACCACATTACACCAGGAAACTGGACCATATTACACCAGGAAACTGGACCATATTACACCAGGAAACTGGACCACATTACACCAGGAAACTGGACCATATTACACCAGGAAACTGGACCACATTACACCAGGAAACTGGACCACATTACACCAGGAAACTGGACCATATTACACCAGGAAACTGGACCATATTACACCAGGAAACTGGACCATATTACACCAGGAAACTGGACCATATTACACCAGGAAACTGGACCACATTACACCAGGAAACTGGACCACATTACACCAGGAAACTGGACCACATTACACCAGGAAACTGGACCATATTACACCAGGAAACTGGACCACATTACACCAGGAAACTGGACCATATTACACCAGGAAACTGGACCACATTACACCAGGAAACTGGACCATATTGCACCAGGAAACTGGACCATATTACACCAGGAAACTGGACCATATTACACCAGGAAACTGGACCATATTACACCAGGAAACTGGACCATATTACACCAGGAAACTGGACCATATTACACCAGGAAACTGGATCACATTACACCAGGAAACTGGACCATATTACACCAGGAAACTGGACCACATTACACCAGGAAACTGGACCACATTACACCAGGAAACTGGACCACATTACACCAGGAAACTGGACCACATTACACCAGGAAACTGGACCACATTACACCAGGAAACTGGACCATATTACACCAGGAAACTGGACCATATTACACCAGGAAACTGGACCATATTACACCAGGAAACTGGACCACATTACACCAGGAAACTGGACCACATTACACCAGGAAACTGGACCATATTACACCAGGAAACTGGACCACATTACACCAGGAAACTGGACCATATTACACCAGGAAACTGGACCACATTACACCAGGAAACTGGACCATATTACACCAGGAAACTGGACCATATTACACCAGGAAACTGGACCATATTAAACCAGGAAACTGGACCATATTACACCAGGAAACTGGACCATATTAAACCAGGAAACTGGACCACATGACACCAGGAAACTGGACCATATTACACCAGGAAACTGGACCACATTACACCAGGAAACTGGACCATATTACACCAGGAAACTGGACCACATTACACCAGGAAACTGGACCATATTACACCAGGAAACTGGACCATATTACACCAGGAAACTGGACCATATTACACCAGGAAACTGGACCACATTACACCAGGAAACTGGACCATATTACACCAGGAAACTGGACCATATTGCACCAGGAAACTGGACCATATTACACCAGGAAACTGGACCACATTACACCAGGAAACTGGACCATATTACACCAGGAAACTGGACCACATTACACCAGGAAACTGGACCATATTACACCAGGAAACTGGACCACATTACACCAGGAAACTGGACCATATTACACCAGGAAACTGGACCACATTACACCAGGAAACTGGACCATATTACACCAGGAAACTGGACCATATTACACCAGGAAACTGGACCATATTACACCAGGAAACTGGACCATACTACACCAGGAAACTGGACCATATTACACCAGGAAACTGGACCATATTGCACCAGGAAACTGGACCATATTACACCAGGAAACTGGACCACATTACACCGGTCATGAAATCACTACACTGGCTTCCAGTGAGTCAAAGGATAGAGTTTAAAATCTTACTGCTGGTCTACAAAGACCTGAATGGTCTTGGACCAAAATACAATCTGGATCTGTTAGTTCCTATGAAGCTCCCAGACCCCTGAGCTTCATCTGGATCTGGTTTGTTGTGGTTCCAGAACCAGAACCAAGCAAGGTGAGGCAGCGTTCAGTTATTCTGCTCCTCACCGGTGGAACAAACTTCCTGTAGACCTGAGGTCTGCTCCAACTGTAGATCCTTTAAATCAGGATAAAAACATTACTGTTTAATTAAATACTTACCTGCTGGACTCTACTGCCCTTATTTTTAACAACTTGTGCTTTTTATTATTTTACCTCTTTTCTTATCATTTTACTTAATTGTATTTGTTATTTACTGTTTAATTGTGCCTCGCCGCTTTTAATGTTGATGTAAAGCACTTTGAATTACCTTTTTGATTGTAGGGAAGGGGGCGTGGTCACGGAGAGATTTATGGTTGCTAGGTTACACATATTCTCTGTCAGTTGTGTTGACAGTTGTTATTCCGTTGTGCTTCATCCTGCCACACTATACAAATAAACTTGTCTGTCCTTGCCTTAATAAAACACATTATCCCAATTAGAGAAACTAAAGCTGTGCCACCTGATCAGTATACAGGACTGTCTCAGAAAATTTGAATATTGTGATAAAGTTCTTTGTTTTCTGTAATGCAATTAAAAAAACAAAAATGTCATACATTCTGGATTCATTACAAATCAACTGAAATATTGCAAGCCTTTTATTATTTTAATATGATTATGGTTTACAGTTTGAGAGTAAAATTCCCAGAATATTCTAATTTTTTGAGATAGGATATTTGAGTTTTCTTAAGCTGTAAACCATGATCAGCAATATTAAAATAATAAAAGGCTTGCAATATTTCAGTTGATTTGTAATGAATCCAGAATGTATGACATTTTTGTTTTTGTAATTGCATTACAGAAAATCACAATATTCTAATTTTCTGAGACAGTCCTGTATATTGGTGAGCATATAAAGGCCTGCCAGTGTTTTCATGCTTCTTGTTCCACATGGATCCACTGACACTGGATCTCTAGTCTAATTTTATCCCACAGCAGGTAATGAGGCGCAACACAAGTAAAGCCAGTTTAAATCACCTAATCCGCCCATGTCTGTAGGGCAAAGTGCACGAAAGCAAACGTGTCCTATGTGGAGTCTAACTAGGATTTTGTCAGGGAGACAAACGCTGGAATTACAACATTTGTTACGGTCCAACTCACCATGCTGGACAAGTGGAAGGTCGGCAGGTAAATGAGCAGCAACAGTGACGGCTCGTTCAGTAACTTTTACAACTAAAATACATCTTTATTCTTAAACTTTCAGGTGAAGTTGCTATATATATATATTTATATATATTTGTTTGTTTTTTAAATGAAGGAAAAAGGAAGAAACGTCCCCAGTGTTTTGATCAGTGTCTGTTGATCTCGGTGTCGCGTCTCTTCCTCGCTTGCTATTGGTCAGCCTGTGTGACGTCATCGCCGACGCTCAGAGGTCGTTGAATTTAATTTAATTTTACTGAAACAATTTCACATCTGTTTTTTTTTATTGTGATATCTCTTAAAAGTTTTGGACTGATGTTGAATCTTATTTTTTTTTATCCTGCTAAATCTACATACTCTCTTATCCTTAAAGATGTTATTTGCTATTATGTTAACTCAGAAGATTATGCTCTTGAATACCTGATAAACTTTGTTATTCTACATGCAAAATTTTTTATTCACAAACAAAAAATTGCAAAATCACTGCCTAACATTGCTCCTTTTCTCGGAGCCTAAATCTTTGCTTAAATCTCTGATTTTGTTAAATAACAAAAAAGTAATACCTTATTCAGCCATTATGAAAAGTTTTTTTCCTGAAACCCCTGTTTGTTTGATTTATTTATTTATTTTTTGTACTCTCGATTTATGTATTATTTAGTTATTTATTTTTATTTTCTCTTAAACAATCTCTTGTCATGACTTACTTTTATTTAATATATATATAACTACCTCTGATGTAATTGATATACTTTATGTACTGTCAACAATGTGCTGTGTTTTACTGTATACCTGTTGTTTTGTATATTTCAATAATAAATTAAAAAAGAAAAATTCATTTCATTTATTTGATAATATTTAGTTACTATCCAGGAACAATCATGTTGTTGTAGAAAAAAAAAACTAGCATAAAGTATATTATACACTTTCTCATCAAGTTTCTGTACCCTTCTATTATGATAATAAAATTGAAATGAAACCATGAAACCACTGGGGCAATGTGTTTTTTTGCCCAGCAACGACTATGTAGATATGTTAATGCACATCTGGAGGTTAACACACATTACCTCCCGGAGGACCCCATGAAACCTGCATCAGGCAATATCTCGTATAACAAGATGCTCATTCACAAGTCCAGTGTTATACCAGATGTTGACAATAAAACTGCAACACTTCTACTTCTGCTGTAAAGTCTGAAGCCTGCTGATGTCATTTAAGGGTCATGTTGAAAGGCACTGGAGTCTGAAACAAGGACTTTTAGCCTGGCTGCTTTTCAGATTCATCAGTTTTACTCCCCAAGGACCTCACACTACACATGATGATCAAAATGATTTAAACCTCTTATTTGTTACTCTCCATTTCCTTCTTCCTCTCCATCTTTTACCTCTTTTCTTCAGCTTGTACCTATTTTGGGTTACAATGGCCGTTTTGTACAATTAGGTGTTTTGTTTTTGAGAAGTTCATACCGGTAAACCACTTTTCATTGTCATGGAAACTCATAACAATACATGTTATAAAGAACAAAAATCCATGAAGCAGAACAGCAACCAAAAAAAAAAAGAAAAAAAGAAAAATCTAGAGCAAAGAGGCAATATATATATATATATATATATATATATATATATATATATATATATATATATATATATATATATATATATATATATATATATATATATATATATATATATATATATATATATATATATATATATATATACTGTATATATGACTGGAAAAAAACTGGGTAGAAAATCTAAAAAGAAATCTATATTTTATGGAGCCACTGTGACAGACAGCCACTTCAACTATCTATCTATGGCCCCTTTTCACGGGTATTTATGTGCTGTGAGATTTTGTGGTAGGCTATGTTTGCATCTTGTAAAGGTGAAGCTGGGTAATAAAGTGGTTTAGCCACAAGGAGGGGCTCACAGAAAGATATAGATTTAAATGACTTGCTGACGTGATGTGTAAAAGTGATATACTGTAATATACGGTACATGTTCTTTATCTACGTTTGAGGGCAAGTCAGTGAGTCGTTCAGATTTGTCATGATCCAGGTCAGAGTAGAATTATCCAACTTCCCAGAGTTTGTCTGTAACCCAACTTCAGATCATGCTGAATTTACGGTATCTTGGAAGTGAGTAATGTACAGTAAAGTTGTGACACCTCAGCTACATGGGGTGGAGACAGATGTTTATTTAGCTAAAATAACATCAGCGGACAATCAAAGTCAGATGTCAACATTTAGTCATCTCAGGCCATTGGAGTGAATATGAAAGTCATAAATTTGAGAAATGATAAAAATACAGTGAGTTCAGTTAAAGTCACCTTTTTCCCCAGGTTCTTTTATTAGAGGACCATTTAAACTAAACTGCTCACTCGTAAAGGACAACTTCATACGTGCAAACATATTTCCTCATACATGCATCCATCGTTCACATCGACCGTAGTAGAAGAGCCGGGGAGACGTCGGTGACACCACCAATCATTTCTGAAGAACGGTTTTGAAGCTTTTTCCTCATAGTGTGTGGTGCCATGTTGAACATGGGAGAAACCAACAGGGAGCTGGCTGGAACACGCCCACTTTATTTATTTACTTTTACTTATTATTGACACTTTATTTACAACCCCCCAAAAACATCCAAAAATGAGCCAGAGTTGAAATGAAGACGAGGAGAGCTCCACTGGGACCCCCGTCCCCCCGGCCTGCTGCTTGGGGGTTAAGCCTGAATTATAGTTCTGCGTTAAACCTACGCCGTAGGGTACGCGGCTACGCGGGAGTCTCTCCGTAGCTACGACGTCACTGCCGTGCACCTCCCAAAAAATATAACTACGCGTCGAGGAGACGCAGACCCAACGCAGACCGAGAGGGCTGTGATTGGTTTGCTTGGTAGCAACGCATTTCCGGTTCCGGTTCGTGAAGCAGACGTGAACTTTCAGTGCTCTTTTCTTCGTGTGTGTGTGATTTTTTTTTGTTTTGGTTGTTTTGGTTTTTTGCACAATAGTTGTCCTTATCTCTTTGATTCACTGAGACCGGAAAAACCAGAAGCTAAACAAAGTATCAACTAATGCTCCTGGGGGGGTACTGCACCGCGACGAAATGGAGTGACGGAGAAGTCCGAAGGGTTAACGACGGCGTCACGGCAACGGCGTAGGCTCTGTGTTGGTTTAACGCGGAACCATAAATCATGCTTAGGCCACGTTTACTCATAGCTGGGTATTTACAAAAACGGATATTTCCCCATCTATGTTTTGAAAAATACCATCATTTACACGAACTCGCATAAATACGCTGTTAAGGTGCTATGAGCAGCCAAACCTACAGGGGGTAGTGTAACGAGAAGATAAAGTCATGCTAGCCAATCAGAATCCAGGAAAAAAACATCAACAAATGACAGGAGTAACTTCCAGTTACTTCCCATAGTCATATATACGTAGACGTCGCATCGAGTGTTCTTTCCCGCTGCTGCGATACGTCAACGATGCCGCCATATTGGATGTGGCAAGACTGCGCCGTAAACTAATACAAGTAAATTGACTTATTTTCATAAAGCGCCTTTCTACAAAGAAATGTATGTTTTAGGTCTCATTTATTCATTCACACATGCACTAATATACTTGGGAAACAGTTAGGTACCAAATATAATATATTTAATTTTCTGAATTACTCCTATGTGGGATCAATAAAGTTCTTATTTTTGCCATCTGAGAAAATGAAATATATTATATTTGGTGCCTAACTGTTTCCCAAGTATATTAGTGCGTGTGTCAATGAATAAATGAGACGTAAAACGTAAATTTCTTTGTAGATAGGCGCTTTATGAAAAAAAGTCCATTTACTTGTATTAGTTTACAGCGCAGTCTTGCCACATCCAATATGGCGGCGACGTTGACGTACGGCTCAGCGCTCGATGCGGCGTCTACGTAGCCTATATATGTCTATGTTACTTCCAAGATGAACAAGAGTCTTTTGTTTGGAGTGACAGAGAAGTGGAGTTACTTTTAAGTGTGACTTTAGAATATAAAACAAGTAAAATACAAGAAAATATTGACGGTGGCCAAACAAATTGTAAACACAGGTCGCACACATGACGCTGCACTGCAAAAACTCAAAATCTTACCAGGAATATTTGTCTTATTTCTAGTTAAAATGTCTCATTTTTAGTCCAAAAATCTCATTACACTTAAAACAAGAGTCATCACCAGATAAATAACTTGTTATTTGACAATTTTCACCTGTTTCAAGTAAATTTTCACTTTTTTCCAGTGATGAGTGTTGTTTTAAGTGTAATGAGATTTTTTTTGAGTAAAAATGAAACATTTTAACTAGAAATAAGACAAATATTCTTGTTAAGATTTTGAGTTTTTGCAGTGTGGTGACGTTTCTGTGGCATAATGTGATGTTCTGAAGCCTAAATGTCCGTTTCTCTCCGTTTACAAGCAAACGTGAAGAAGGAGTTTTCACAAATCTCCACTTTGGCCGGAGTTTTCAGATATCACAGTTTTTGGAGACTTTGAGCTTCGTTTTGGTGTAAACGAACGGCCAAAACGCATGAAAACACCACCGTTTTTGCTATGTGGAAACGGGGCCTCAAACTTCAAACGTGACTGTGGGTCCCAGTGGACTTCCACTTGGAAAGGTCCTGAATCGATCTCATGTGGCTCCCAGCTCCTTCGGTGGATCCACACTGGAGGAGCTGCCAGCAAACGTCGCATCTCAAATGGGTGAAATCAGAAACGACTGCTGCGTTGAGCTGACTCTCGGCTAGCACAAGTAGCCTCTCTGAGCTAAGCTTTGTCCTTGGACTCTTCTAGGCCAACACACACTCAGTCACGGCGGTGCAGTCTGTAAAAGTAACAACTCAACAAAATTACAAAAATTATGAAAATGATTATAATCTGTTAGATCTTCATTCACAGCCCAGAAGCAGCACTTAGCATTACAGTGCTAAGTGTAGGGTTGCCAACCGTCCCTTGAAAAACATAATCGTCCCGTATTCATAAACTAAAGTAGCGTCCCGTATTGAGCTGAAAAGGGACGCACTTTGTCCTGTTTTACTGTGAGAGTCAAAAAATAGTAATAAAATGCCAATGGAAAATGGCATTGAGCTGTTGAGTTCATAAGTTATTGTTTTCTGTTTTACTCCAACTGTAGCTACAGTCATGGCCTTAGAGGCACAGTTTACAAGTTTTCTACAGACTTTCTGTTTGCACTTTTGCGCTAAAAATGTGCACTATTACAAAATGGATGTTCTGCTTTCTTTCTATTGTTTTATATTCATTTTTACAATTTTAAGTTAAGCAGGACAGGTTTCTGTTTAATAAAGATACTTATTTTATTCAGTTCATTTTGTTATTTTGTATTAGTGAATTGCTGCATAATAATTTGTTTTCCATGTGTTTATGGCATTCAAAAATATGCATCTAATTCAATTCAGGTTTGAGTCAAATAGTTAAAAAATCGTTTTACTAATCGGGTTGGCCGGCCCTGCCGATGAGGTGTCATTTATTTTACAGGGAGCCTAGCTAAGTGCTAAGCAGTAAAAGTGACGATATCTAGCCATCGACTGCCCAGGCCACCCCAAATTTGCATAAATCCGTAGTTTGACCTGATGTGGTACAAAAACATGTTTATGGATGCTGCAGGGTAAACCAAGATCGACTCGGTTTGGAGCTTTAGCCCCCAGGGTCAGACGAGGAACTGCTACTCTTCTTACTTCTGGGTTAGCGTCAAACCCGGAAGTTGAAATGTTGGCACTTGTTCCTACATAAAGTACCCAGAAGGAAAAGTGAACAGATTCCTTTTTCTAACATAATGAATGTCCTGTCTTACAGTTCATAAGCTGAACTTTCCTCCCACATGCCGAAGTATGTCTCCCCTCATGGCAAGTTCCACCCCCGGCTCCAAAAGCCTGCGCTTCCTCCTCGCAGAAGAGCGTTGTTCTTTTCTGTCAGCAAATCCCGGAGCATGTTGTCCTCATAACCAAATAAACACAGCTGCCAACAGCTCTCGGACCGCTTTGAGACACGCCACACATCCCTTATACGGAGTAAACAAAGGAGAAGCGCTCTTATACAAAGCAGACGCCCTATTATTTCGCGAAGGCTACTGCATAACCAAAATTATCCAATTATTAGATTAAAGCTGATAAGAAACAGATTTTTGAGGAGGAGTAAAGAAAGTAAACTTTGAGAAATACTCCATTAATCTCCAGGAGCCTGAGAAGAAATGTTACATGATTGGAAGACGAGCTAACAGTGTAAACAAGAATTAAAAAAAGATGACAGAAAGACGGACTGGGAGAGCCGGGGGTCTTTACTGCACTTTGATTCCCGGCCAACTGGATCCATCACTTTCCATTTGCAGCTAAAACGTCTATCATCCCGTCCTGTGACATCAGGGGAGGGAGGCAGGGCCAAGCCTTGCGCCTGTTCAAGCTGGAGGGAAAATCACACCATCAACCTCCCTCTTTCCGTGCATGGACCACCCTCCACTGTTCTCCACCAGTGGACTGCAGTTGCTGGTGCCATAACTCAGAGCGCAGGCCTTCAGACAGAGCAGGACTGAGAGAGAGGACAAGAGAATGGAGGGCACAAATCTGCAGCGGACGCACCACTGAGACGGCGCTGGGCCCACCGGGTAATCTCACCAGCACAAGTAAGACTTTGCTTATGTTTTTAAGACAGTGACAGTAACTAATAGAGGCCAAGTTGAGCTTTTTTTTATGCAACTTCTACTACATTTCAGAGCTTAATGCTTCTCTGGTTCATCACATTTGTCTGACAAGTGTAGGAACTAATTGCTTTACAAATGAAGAGGTTTGCTCAAATGATTATGTGCTTTTACTTAAATAACATTCTTAAGCCTTTCATTTGTAGCAGTGCACTTTAACAGTGTGATGTCAGTACTTTTACTTCAGTGAAAGATGTGATAACTTTATGTCATGGAAAAATATTTAAAACACTTCTGTATATAGAGACAATAACAGACTAAATCAACTGAAATAACACATTTCAAACACACGTCATTCATCACTCTTGACAGCAGATTTTCTGGGTTTTTTTGTGGAAAACGTCCACAAGGCAACCATGGATCTGTGTGTTGCTTTTCATAATATCTGTGTTGTGCAAACGCCATGATCACATCCACCCAGTATAAAGCTTGTGCATCATGTTGCCTCTCCTCCAGACAGACAGTCTTTGACAGCAACTGAGTAAATTGTGGGATAATTGGCACAGCTACTAAAAACAATACAGGCCCTGGGCAAAATCCCCAACAAGGTTTGACTGGGGGAAAAAAGGGGACCTCTAACTTGCACTGCATCCTTTATGCATTTTGAATAGCTGTAAAGAAATGTAGGGACTTGTGTGCAGTCTGTTCAGTGATTGCATTTGTGAGGGTGTTAATAAAAAGGAACTCTTTAATCAAGGAGAGTACCGGCGTTGACTGAAAGGCTCTTAGCCGTCTAGGAAACCAGACATAACAAATCTGACTTGCGAGGACTGAATTAATAATGAGGAAACGGCAGCTGGTTACGTCTGGCTCTGCGCTGGGAAAAGAGAGGAGAAAATAACCATTTAAAAAGTCATTGAGAGTTGGCCGCTATGAGGCTGACTTGATGAAGCACAGGACGGTGTGAACGTCAGAAGGAAACCTGCTGGTAATAACCGCGGAGATGAGATTTACAGCCCTGGCTGAGGAGCCTCTATGTAAACACTGTCACTCCTGTCAAAGCCCGGGACGTCCACATTCATATTGCAGGGCTGGAGTCACGCAGTCGTGCCAGTTGCTGGGACCGAGCTGCCGAAGGGGGATCATTTGTGATTAGGGCAAGACAGGAAACAGAACTTTATGACAATTAATAACTGACTGACGGCGCCAAGGTGTTACCGAGGGCTGATACATGGCCCGTTTTCCTTCAAGTTCCCCTTTCTTTGCCTTTATGTCGTTTATGATTCATAATCAGACCATGGCATCGCTCTCAGTCCTCACGGGAACACTACACTGCAGGTTTCACAACAGAAATGGCTCGATGAACAAGTTGGAGACTCAGGTGTTTCCTACCAGTAGATGATTGAATGAACTTTGTGAAACACCAAAACAATGACCTAATGAGAGCACGTTTTTTTTATTTCCTTCTGTGACAAATGAGAGCAGCTATGATATTGTGCAACTGCAGTAGTCTGAGTTTGGGACATGCTCCATTACCAGGAGGATTCGGTGCCACTGAACGTCAAGATGAGACCACAGAAATGATTTACAGCCTTATTTATTTCTACTTCTTTCATATTTTTGGTAAAAACCCTCAGTGGATGTGTTTCAAAGAGCCAAAACTGGGAAGCGGGTGACACTGAGTGCCTGTCAGACGTGTTCTGTGGAGCTCACCCAGCCTCCTTGGTCATGTCCGCCGCACTGCCTTCTGGATGGATTTGGCTGGACGGCCAAGATCAGCTCCAGCTTGGCTCCCCGTCAATACTTCCCTTCCAGAGACCAGTCAA